>NC_044988.1:106001262-106254202 GCF_008728515.1 Papio anubis | reverse complement strand
TGAAGATTTTATAAAAATAAGTCTCAGGGACATATAGGTGTTGAGAGAAACAGACCTTTTCAGGCTTTCTGAAGCCTTTCAGTTCCTTAGTTGGGATACTGACTTTTTAGGCCGGGCTGCAGGCTGACTGATTTCCACAGTCAATGGGCATGGGTCATTGATACCAGGAGTTTTGTTATAGGCTGCCTCCTTGATTCCCCTGCCTCAGGCTCCCAAAGTGCTGGGATTATAGCAAGAACCACCGCGCCTGCAATTGACATTTCATTTTTATTTTAACAAGTTAAAAACGAGGCTTTTAGTCTGGCATGGGTGGTTCACGCCTGTTGTAATCCCAGCACTTTGGAGTGCTGTTAGGGGGAAGCAAGGCGATATCAGTGCCCAAGACCAGCCTGGCCAACATAGTGAAACCCTTTCTCTACCAAAAATACAAAAATTAACTAGGTGTGGTGGCACGCGCCTGTAATCCCAGCTACTTGGGAGACTGAGGCAGGAGAATCGCTGGAACCCAGGAGGCAGAGGCTGCAACTTTGCACTCTAGCCTGGGTCACAGAGCAAGAGTCCGTCTCAAAAAAAAAAAAAAAAAGTTTTATTTACCAAGGATTATAAAATTCATGTGAACCTAATAAGTATTTGGACTTAACTTATGAGTATCCATTTACTTATAGGCCAATTTGGTAATATGCTACATACAACATATAACAATACCTGTACATATACATAAACGCATTTAAACATGTATACATACACACACACAAAGATCCAAACCTTTTTTTAATTTTTTAATTTTTTTGAGACGGAGGCTGGTTCTGTTGCCCAGGCTGGAGTGCAGTGTCATGATCTCAGCTCACTGCAACCTCTGCCTCCCAGGTTCAAGTGATTGTCCTGCCTCAGCCTCCCGAGTAGCTGGGACTGCAGACGCTGGCTAATTTTTGTATTTTGTGAGACAGAGTTTCACTGAGTTGGCTGCAGGTCTTGAACTCCTGACCTTTCAGATGATCCTCCCGGCCACCCAAAGTGCTGGGATTGCCGGAACCATGCCGATCTCTTGAGATAGAGTTCGCCGCTGTTCATGGAGTGTGCGGCATTTTGGTCACAACCTCCGGTTCAGCTGCATTCTCCTGCTCTGCGCCTCCTTAATAGTTAGATTACAGGTAATGAGCTACCATGCCTGGCTGGTTCTGTTTTAGTAGATAGAATTTTCCCATGTTAGTCAGGCTGGTCTGAACTCCTAACCCTCAGGGCGATCCAATTCACTTCTCGGGCTCCTGTTCTGGACAGCTGGAGCCTCCACCAGGCTCTAGTTTTTTGTTTTTAGTAGAGAATGGGTTTCTCCCACATGTTACTAAGCTGGTCTGAACTCCTGACCCCATGAGGCCTGCCCAGCTTCCCTCCCAGCACAGATTTCATGTAGGTGAATCCAACGGTGCCCGGGCCTGTTGTCTTTGGCTTTCATGATTTGTTGTTATTATTTTGTGATGAGCTTGCCTTCGGTCACCAGGCTGTAGGTGTAATGCACCTGCTCACTGCAACTCTCGGCCAGACTGCCAGTCCTCAGCTCCCATAGGCTGGGATTAACCTATGCCCAGCTAATTTTTTTATTTTTAGTAGAGATGGGGTTTCATCATGTTTGACAGCCCTGAAACCTGACCTCAGGTGATCTTCAACCCAATTCGTCTCCTGGGGTGCTTGGGATTTCAGTACTCAGCTCTAAGGACGCCTATTTTCAGACATTTGTTTGTTTTTGGACATTTGTGTTTCTAAATGAATTTTAAAAATGGCCCAGCCAATTTTACATGGAGCCTGCTGGATTTTGATGGTGATTGCATTGAATCTGTAGATGAACTGTATACTTTATAACACTCATTGTCTCTAGGCAGGAACATGTCTCTTTCTCAATGGATTGGGCAAGCAAAGAATTGTCAAGCGCACTGCCACCTGTAATCCCAGCACTTTGGGGAAGCCGAGGGAGGATCAGTGAGGCCAGGAGATGAGACCTGATCCCAACACGGTGAAACCCCGGGCCTACTAAAGCCATAAAATAGCCAGGCGGGTGGTCAGCGACTGTGCCTGCAGGCCCTAGCTACTGGAGGCTGAGGTAGAATGGCTGAATCTGGAGGTGGATAGTGAGCCGAGATCGCCGCCGCCACCGCACCTGTGCCTGCCGCGAGCCGACTCCGCCTCGCGCCGTGTTGTGGTGGTGGGTGCCTGTAGTCCCAGCTACTCAGGAGGCTGAGGCAGAGAACGCTGAACCTGATGAGGTTCCAGTGACCCGGTATCAGCTCACTGCACTGCAGCCAGCCATTCCATCTCAAAAAGTTTTTTCAGCAACGCCAGCTTTCGGTAGACCCTTTTCTTCTTTTTTAGACTCAGTCTGCTTCTGTCGCCTTCAGGCTGGCGCCGCAGTGGCCAGGATCTCAGTCACGCCCGCCTCCTGGGTTCACGCCTATTCTCCTGTTTCTTTTCAGCTCTCGGTAGCTGTAACGTGGTGCCCGCCAATCCTGCCCGGCTAGTTTTTTTGAGACTGGAGTCTGGCTCGTCGCCCAGGCTGGAGCGGCCGGATCTCAGGCTCACTCGCAAGCCCGGCCTCCGTTCGCCGCCATTCTTCCTGTCTCGCCCTGCTAGTTGACTGACAGGCTTCCGCTTTCACTTCAGCCTGCTATATTTTTAGTAGAGACGGGCTCAACCGCCAAGCCACCGCGATGGGTCTCATCTCCCGACCGCGATCCCGCCCCGCATCGGTCGCGACATCTCCACGTCTTCAAAGCAATGCCGAAACGCTCTATCGCGAATAAGGCGAACCACCGACCTTTTTTGTGCATTGACTTCATGCCTGCTGGGCTCTATTATCTCAGCGGCGAGCCTGCCTCAGTTCCCTGCAGCAGCTCCCTTTCTCCTCCTGGCAGAGGCCCTCTAGACCTCAGCCTAGCCTGCGTGACCAGCTGCACCTGTACTGCCGGGTCTGCAAACCTTCTGGGAGGCTGGGATTTCCAGTCCTGCCTAAATGAAAGGACCGACTACCAGGGAACATGGTGGGGCCCATGCTGGGGACACAAGAGCTGGCGGGGATTCCAGGAGGGTGTCCTCATGACAGCAGTTCCTTTCTGGGGGAGGATGACTGTGCCAACTGAAAAACCACCCGTGACCATGAGCCTGTGTTTGTGGTGCACCAGCCGGATTTTACGAGTTCAAAAAATGAAAAACAAAAATGAAAATGAAAAGAGGCTACACCTTGCAGAAGTTACGGAAACACGAACCACACAGACAAATCTCAACAGCATGGGGACGAGTCTCAGAGGCAGGACACAAGAAGCGTGTGCCACGTGATGCCTGTACAGAAAGCTCTGGAACAGGCCCCGCGAATCCACGGTGCTAGAAGTCGGGTCGACGGTGATGTGGTGCAGGAGGAATTGACTGGGATGGGCCGGGAGAACTTTCTTGGCTTTAATAATATCTTTTATATAATTGTGATTGTGGTGTGGGTTACTTGGGTGTAAACATCTACCAAGACTTGCCACACCCTCAAGGGATGCATTTTATTGCGTGTAAATTACACCACCTTAACGCTGATGTTTAGGAATGTGAATGATAAACCTAACGATTTTCTTTCGTCTGGAATGGAATGAAAAGAAACAGCCCATAAAGAGACCAGAGGGGAAGACTTGAGAAGGAGCACTTTATTGACAAAGTAACCTTGGGAGTTGAAAGAGCTGGGTTACTTATTACTTTCTTCAAGATAAGGGAGCAGGGACCTTGCCATGCCCTCTGAAGAACCAGGAACCAGGATCCCGCCGAGACAAAGGCTGATCCCGGGCACTTCTGCGCTGTGCTGCGTTACACGGGGTGAGACCCTGCCCGCAGTGCTTCCTGGGCCATTAGGTCAGAAAATTTAATTTCCTGGTGGCCACATAGGCTCGTGGGACATTGTATTGTTCAGCTAATCTATAAAATAATGTTTATTTTTAACTGAGCTGTGTTTATCACACTCATCACTGCACAGACTGTGAGCGCATGGCTTGGTAATTTTGGCAGCAAGTTCATGTGACAACATGGCCAGGACGTTGACGCCACCGAGGGAGGCACAGCCTGCCACCCACCCAGCCCCACCCCCCACATCGCTAGTTCTTCTTCCTCCAGGGCTTCGTTTTAAGCGGGCACATTTCACAGATTAAAGACTACATTTCCCAGCCTCCCTTGCACTGAGGTAGGTCGTATGACTACGTTGTCGCCAATGGGATGTGAGCAGCTGTGGCAACGCAACTCTTGGGAGGTATCCTTGAAGAAGAGCGCCCTGCCTCCTTTCTGCGGGCTGGAGTGCAGGTGTGATGGCTGGATCTGGGCTGGCATTTTGAGCCATGTGAACAAAAGGCCCATCCATGAAGTCTGGGGAGCCCTGGGCCACCCACCCCAGCTTCATTGGGCTGCGAAATTCACTGTGTCTTGACACCACTACTATTTCAGTTTTGTCATTTCTCTTTGGAAAGTTTATGGGATATTCTGGGTTTCATTCCTTTGTGGGTTGTCTGCGGGGCCTGCAGATGGCAGTGGGGACCTAGTGAGGAGCTCACAGACCTGCGGAGAGTTTTATCCATTTAAACACATAACGGGTGTAAACCAGGTCTCCAGGCTCCATCTCCGAGCACGCAAGTGTCTGAACACAGTTCTGTTCCTGCGCCTCCGGCACAGCCACTTCCGTGAGAGGAGTGCCGCGGCTGGAATTCCAGTGCCGACCTCCTCTGCTGAGGCACCATGGCCAATGTAGCGGCACCTACGGCCCAGAGAGCCCGGCTCCCGGCGGTCCTGAGGGATGGGCGCCGGGTCCTGCTCCCACCCGAAGTGTGACATGTGGGTGGCCGCGTCCACAGGGTCCTGCTGACTATCTACTTACTCGTTGCGGCCCCAGGGCCTCCCCTTCCCATCGGACCGCGTGGAGAACAGCACACCATTGCCAACTGCCTGTTTAGGACTATGAAGGGATCACTTTTCCAGACCCTGGTCTGGGGGTCCTTCTGCGGGCTGCAGAAGCCAAGAGTCGCTAAGGGGTACCTGCCACTTCCTCTGCCCCAGGGCGCCTTTGACCTCCGGGCATTGGGGCCCGGCTCACCGCAGCCTCCCACTCCGCCCCTCTCTGGAGCCAGCAAAGCCCACATGGCCCCGCCATCGGCCCCGGCGCCCGCCCTGCCTGCCCGCTTCCCTGGGGCCGAGGCGCGGGCAGGAAGACTCGGGGCCCGCGGGGGTCCGGGGCAGGGCGGACTCCGGGGAGTACGCGCGGGAGCGCGGCCGGGCCCGAGGCGCAGTGCGGACGGCGGCCACAGGGCGGCAGCACCGCCGCGGCGGCTCCGAGGCTCGGGGACCCGGGGGCTCCGGCCCTTGCGCCCGGGAGAGGTCTGTGGGAGCCCCGGGCGCACCCCCTCCCCTGCTGCGCATGCCCCCCGCGGGCCGGGCCGGGCCGGGGCGGGCGGGGTCTCCGGCGAGGTCAGCGCTGGGTCGGAGTCCCCTCCCCACCTGCGCCGGGCGCACTCGAGCCCCACGCGCGGCTGCGTCTGGTGGGCGGGGAGGGGCCCCCTGAACTAGCCGCGCGTCCCAGGCCGCGACCCCAGCGCCGGGGCGAGTGGGTGCGCGGCACTGCGAGCCGGCTGCGCCCCCTCGGCCCGGCCCTCGACTCTGCCCTCGCCCCTCGCTGCGCGGGCGCTTTCCGGGTGCGCAGGCGCCCCGCCCCCACCGTCCCCACCGTCCCCGCCCGGCGCGCTGGGGACCGGAATGGCCCGGCTGGTTTTGAATGCAGAGATCGGGCTTTGTGAGCGGCCGCCCCCACCCCCACATGCCCCCCACGGCCCGGCTCCCTCCCCCCGCACCCCGGCCCCAGCCCCCCGCCCTCATTAGCATAGCAGCTGCTCGCCGAGCCGGACGGCGCGGAGGAAAGGGCAGAGGCCTCGGGAATGAATGGGGGCCGCGGCTTTGGAGGGGCGAGAGAAGAAAGACCGACAGACGGACGCGCGGAGGACGGTCGGAAGAATGCACCGGACGGGTGTTGGGGGTTTCCAGCGGGGGGAGCGGCTCCGAGCGGTGGAGCCTGAGTGTGCGGGGATAGGTGGAGGGCGGCCTCCCGGGGACCCCCAAGCCCTGGAGGGTCTGCACTGGAGGCCCCGGAAGGGGCAGTTGCGGAGGTTCCCAGACCTTCCACAGCCCCCTCCCGTGGCCTGAGCCCTCGAATCCCGGCCTCAGGCTTCGTTCCCCAGCTGTCCCTGGCACGGGGCTTCCTTTCCCGTCCTTCAAGGCCCAGGTGGACGCTGCCTCCTCCCCGCAGGCTCAAGGAGCTTCAGGGGCAGCTGGCGTTCACGAGGTTGGAGGCTCTGTGCGCCGGGTGTTCTCGTGTCCACGACACCTCTGTCCCACTCTGTGCTGAGCTACGAGGACTTTGGGGGACAAACCCCAGCGGGCAGCTCCTTCCCGCTCTTCCTTCCCCGCACCCCGTCTCCCTGGCTTCTAAGTCCTGTCCACCCTCCTTTGGCCTGCAGTGTCCTGGCTCCCACGCCTGCTGGCTTTAGACATCACTCTTTCTAGCTGACCATCTTCCTGCATTTCCTGGTCTTTCCGTGGCGTCCGTTCCAACGTCAGCGCTTCCTGCCTCCAGCCGGGGTCAGATCAGAGACAGACAGTTGGACGGGAGCCCAGCAGTCCTGGCGGGGGATGTGGGGCAGGCCCTGACCTTGCTGGGACTGTCTCCTTTCTCTCAGGGGTTCCCAGGGACCCAGCCCCCACCTGCCAACCCCTCCACCCTGGCTCTCCTCTGTGCCTCTTGGCTGGACCCCTCACCTGGCCTCCAAGGCACACCTGCAGATCTGGGAGGCCAGGGCTGACGGTGTAGGCTGGGCCCCCCAGACCGTCTTTCTCACCCTGGCCACAAAGGGGCCTGCCTGGGGAGGGGGGTTGGAGACTCCCCAGTAACTCTGCCATAGGCCAGTACCCACCATACCTGCTAATACCCACCAATACCCTGCTGCAGTAAGTGATCTGCTGAAAACAGAGGCCCTGGAAGAAGTGTGGGCACAGGCCACTGAACTCGGGAGGGAAACAGGCATCAGAGACACACAGCAGCATTGACCTGGCCACATCCAGAGACCAGGGGCTTTCTCCTCGTTGCCTGTACCCCAGAGCTGCCCCCTCCCCTTGTGGCCAGGGAGGCCCACTCTTGGTGCACAGGTGGCCAGCCTCCCCCTCCACTGAGCTGCTCATTCTAGGAATGTGCTACCCAGGGCTCCCTAACAAGGACAAGCCTGTGGGCCTAAACGTGGGTCGTGTTCAGCGTCCCCAGACCGCCCTCCTGGGCTCTCGACACCTGGACCCTCCCAGCTGAGATTTCATTCATAGATCTGACCCCAAGAGGTGGGAAGACAATCGTGGTTTTAGAGTGTGTCTGCCTGCCCCCTAGGGCTGTGCCCGGCAAGAAAGGTCATTGAGGCTGTCCCCAGCCATCCGGGCTGGTCAGTGCCCCAGTGGCACCTGGGGAGGAAGCAGAACCACCCAGGCCTCCACCCCCTCAGCCCCCCTCTCCTCAGCTGCCACGGGACTGCCTGGGCAGGCTTCCTTTCGTTCCTGCTCGAGAGAAAAGCAGCACAAGGCCTTTCTCAGTCAAATGTATCTTTCAGAAGAGAGAATTTAAGGGAGCTGCAAAGAGTACCCTGGGGTGGCAGCCATGTGCCTGGGAGGCCCCTGGTGCCAGGCCAGGCCTCTCCACAGTGGGAGAACTTCCCGGATATTGTAGGGGCAGCCACTGGCTGGGACCCCACCCACCTGCAGGCTAATGCCAGTAACAAATGTTACCTTTGTTTTTCAGACCCTGGGTGGGGAAGTGTGGCGTGGCCCAGCATAGCCCTGGCCATCACTGGGGCTGCCTGACCTCATCCTCTGGTTACCCCAAGCATGTCCAGGTTCTTGTGGCCACTCTCCTTTCCAACGGCTGGGCATCCCTGGGCTGACCCAGGGCAAGACTTCCCAGAGCCTGCTTCAGGGAGCTGGCCCGCCTCCCAGGCTGATTCTGCAGGATAGGAAATGCGTAACCGACGGAAAACGCGCCTGGAAAACCAAGGGTAAACAGGGCAGCAGTGCAGAGTAGGAAGGCGGAGGCGTGGGGAAAGTTTGTGGGAAGGGCAGCCCTTCTGGGGACACGGTTTAGGGAAGCAGATGCCCCTTACACTCCGCGAAGGGGTTTGAAAAGTTGTTACCTTGTAACTCCAGGTCTTTACCCTTCTCCAAGTTCTCCCTGCTGGCTGCTCGTGCTGGGGGAGGGCCCCAAGGGCATCTCAGGAGTGGGCCAAGAGTTTCTGCTCCTTTCTATCAGGTGCTGGCGACAGTCATCCTGCTCTGCTCTCCTCTCTTGCGAATGGGGGTGCCCAGCCCCCGACGCTCCTCTAACTCAGGGTCTGTGTTCTTTGGGGTGTTTGACTCCAGGCCTGTGTGGGCCTCCAGAGCTCCCAGGTGCCTCCAGGGGATTTTCTACTTGCCAGGAGTGAGCAGCTATGATGTTTTCCCCCAATTTACAAGATACTCCTTCTGTGCAGCAGGCACCCTCCAGCATGACCCCCTAGGGGGTAGGAGTGGGCAGGGCTTCAGGCCAAACTGTCCTCTCTGGCGGAGGTCTCAGCTGCTCTGCTGGGGAACGGAGCAGAGGCTGTGACACCAGCTCTGGGCACTCTGGAGGCGCTGGGTCCTCATGAGTCCTGTGTGCAGCTAGGTTGGGCTTGGCCGTTGCATGAGGCTGACAGCGAGTTTACCAGGCTCTGTCTTCAGGCAAATACAAGCCAAGCATTGTGCACCCAGCACCCACAAACTGTGTCGCAGCCTAACCCTCGTCCCCAAAGAGGGTGTTCTGCAACTTGTGCCAAAGCCAAGAAGGACCAACAAACTTTTTTTTTTTAATATAAAAAGATCAATGAAAAATTTATTTATAAATTTTTCACGCTGGGCTACAAGTCAATATCGTACACTCAGAAATGTGCTGCACAAACTTTATCCAGTTAGAAGTGATCATCCCGTGACCCACACACAGCTTCGATATAAGCCTAGAAAGTCTTAACATTAATTAACATAATTAAAAAGGTATTTGCATCTAGAAAAAATATACAGAACTCCTTGTGGAGTAATCTGTGCCTCCATTTCAATGTCTGCTTGTTTCACTGACATTATCAATATATTCTTCTCACACAAAGTTTTATAAAAAGCCACGGATGGCTGCCCGAATAGGACCAGCCACGCACAAAGGGCCTCCACCCACCTGTGTCCTCAAGTGCTCCCCATTTCTGCACGAAGGGTCAGCAGCACTTCCATGAAGGGGAAACCTCATTTAAATTTGAATAATTCAGCCTCCCTTTTATTTCTCAGGATCAAAACAACAAGGGGTGTGGGGCTGCATAGAAAACTGGAGCCACAGAAACCAGGAAGGGCGCCTTTCAGGACAGAAAGTGACGCAGGAGAACCTCCCCGGGCCCAGGTCTCGACGCGGCCCCTCCCCCACGGCAGGATTTCGGATTCGAATTGAGTCCTCGAAGCTCTGGGAGGCTAAAAAGGGGCAAAACGGTCCTTCAATTCACTCAGTCATTAGCACGAGAGATTCACAGTCTTATAGGTATTTTATAAAAATATAAATATGGGTACACTCTGTTGCCTTCACAACGCTGGATACATCGCCCTTTAAAATTGGGTTTATAACCAAGATTCAAAAAATACACCTAAAACTTGGCTTAAAATATGTTAATATTTTATATTCTGTCATAAATGTTATGACATTTAATTGTGGCAAATCCATTTACTTTTTTAAAAAAAGTGTGCAACCGTTAACTATGATAGAACGCACTAGAAAAGGTAACGAACCTTCACCCCCCGTGTTCCCGCCACCCTCGAGCGCCAGCGAGCTTCCAGGATCCTGGGGAAACTGCAAAACAAGCCGGTTTGGGGGATGGTGGCCTCATCCAGGAGGGGCGGGGGAGAGAGGCCCTGGGGCTCCCAAAACTCACGGATTTGAGGGAGAGGGAGAAGGAGGGAGGGGGAACAGAACGGGGGGGGGTAGTAGACGAGGGGAGAAGGGAAGGGGGAGGGACAGCACGGGAACACCATCAGGCTGGGCGGTATTTTCAGTGCAACCAAGAAATGGTAGACTCAAGTTTTTAGTTTTAAGACTAGAAAAAAATGCATTACTCCCCCCCCCAAACCACACTGACCACGCACAGTGTTTTCCAAACAAAAAAAAAACCAGGCGCACAAACTCCACCCACAAATGTACACACACAAGATAAATAGTTTAGAACACCAAGAACAGCGAACAGCAGAGCGTCTCCTCGGCCGTGCGCCAGCAGCGCGGACCGCGGACCTCGGGGCTGCTCCTCGGCGGCAGCCGGCATCCGCGCGTCCCGGGCCGGCTGGCGGGTCCTGCAGGCGGCGGCGGGGCGCTCCGAGTCCGGCTTCGGCCCCCGCCGCCCGCCTTTCACCTTCGGGAGAAAACATTTTGCGCAGAGGATCCGGTATCTCGGGATTCCGAACTTGCTGGTTGCGAGACTCAAATTTCAAAAGGGGCTGGAGCCCGCGCCCCGCCCCCACCCGCGAGGCGGCGGGCGGGCGGGGGCCGTGGGAAGCTGCTCCGGCCCGGCCGGACCCGGCTCGGCCGCGGGGAGGCGCTCGGCCGGCGGGGCTGCCGGACCCCGGGGCCGGGACGCACGCGCCGTATTCGCCGTGGCCGCGGGCCTTCTGGCAGGGCCTGCGAGCCTGGGGCGCACCGAGGTAGTTGGCGGGAAGGTACAGCAGAGACGACGCGGGTGCAGGACCGGGTTCCGGGGTCCCGGCGAACATCACCGGCCGCTGGCCGCGTACTTGGCCTTGGTGATGAGATATAGCACGATGTCCTGGTGGCCGCCGAATGCGGCGATGTGCAGCGCGCTCCAGCCGTCGCGGTTGGCCAGGCGGATGTCGGCGCCGAACTTGACCAGCAGCTTCACGAGCTCCAGGTTGCCGTCGATGACCGACTGGTGCAGCGCCGTCTGGCCCTCGGGCCCGAACGAGTTCACGTTGAACTCGCAGTTGGTCATGTTCTGCAGTAGCGACTGCAGTTCCTGCGTGTTGCCCCTTGCGCACAGCCTCCTGGAAGATGCGCTGCGTCTGAGGCGCGAGCAGGTGGACGGCTCGGCCTGGTTTCCATGCTGCCGCCGGGGCCGCGGGCCGGGCCGGGGCTCAGTGGCGGGCGGCTGCGGCGCGGACTCCCGGTTGCTCCCGGGCGCGCTCGGCGCATGGAGGGCGCGGGAGGTCCCTGGCCCCGCACGCCGCCTCTGGCGCTCCGGGCGCTTCAAGCCGGGGGTCGCCGCCGCTGGGACCCTGCCGCATCCAGCCGCGCCCGGGTGGGTGACGGGGCGCGCTCGGCTCGCGGGGGCCGGGCCCGGCCGGGGACGGCGGCGCCGCGCGGTCCCGGTCCCTCGGCTCAGCTGCGGCTCCCACGCCCCAGGCGCCCCCAGCGCCGCAGCACTCGCTCACGCGCCGGGGCGCCTTTACCTTCTTTATATTTGCATAACAATGGCAGCTCAGACGCGCGCCGGCGGCCCCGGGATTGGGCCGCGCCCACGTGGGGGCGGGGCGTGGGCGGTGCCGGGCGCGGGGGTCCGGGGGCGGGTCCCGGCGGCGGCGCGCTTCGCGGCAGGGGGCGCTGGTCGCCGGCAGCGCCGGGGCGGGGGAGGCCAGGTGGCCGCCGGGGGGGTCCAGCTCCGTCGCTGCCGCCGTCCGCGCGCCCCCCGGGCTCTCAGCGTCTCTCAGCGGTCGTCCCGCCCCTTCTCCCTCCGGCCACCCGGGGAATTCCAAGCTCCCTGCGCAGCCAGACCCAGGCCTTGCCCGGTACCCGAGCGCGACCGCCAGGTGGCCCCGAGGGCGGCCTCTCTCGGGTAGGGGGTTCGCGGGCATCTCAGGCCCGTGGTGAGGGAGAGACCCCTCTGAGCGGAGAAGGCGCGCGGCGACCCCGGCCAGCCTGCGCCTCCGGGCTCACCGTCCACGCGGGTGGCAACTCCAGGCCCTGACATGGGGCCCTCAGCCACGCGGGTCCTTCCCGCGCGCGGGCAGCCTCATGGCCGCCAGCTCAGCCTATGTGTGCCCCAACCGTACTAATGCGAGGGGCCTCCGGCCGGCCACCGCGGCTTCCACCGGCTGGCGGTGAAGGGGGTTCCGCTGTCCTCTCAGGAGGAAGTCCAGGGCGGGGGCGCAGCGGGAGGGTCGGGACTGCGGCCCGCCTCCCTCTGCTGCCCACCCACCAGCATGCCGGACACACGGGTCCTGCCCAGGTGAGCAGGGCCAGGTGTGGCGCCAGGGCTGTCTCAAAAGGGAATTCTGAAACGCCTGGCTTCCAAACTATAAAACCCGTTTTTATTGACCACTCTAACAATTGACCGGGAGGCACCAGCAGGGGAAGCACAGCGCATTTCCTCATTAGAGTTTTACAGTTTACAGCTAGCTGTGGTCGCTGGAAATTAAGGAGGAGTGATTCTCAGGCGCGGAGCAGGAGGCCAGGCAGGCTGGGGCTTGAATTCCTTCTGAAGCCAAACCGGGAATTCCGCGCAGGCAGCTCTGAGCTCGGGCTGGGGAGACCCCACTGCCAGGCCTTGTCTGGGGACGCTCCCGCCCGCCAGCTCCATGCCCCCACATCCGGCTCCCCACAGGGGTGTGTCCCCACCCCATGCTGTGCTCACACTGGCAGGAAAAACTGGGCAGGCCCGCTTCGGGACCGACCCTGGCTGACTGGAGCAAGGTCCAGCGCCCCTGGGGACCCCCTGGTGGCCTGGGAACCTCTGTCCCTCCAAGGCACAGCTTAGAGCTCACTCTGGTCTTCCTGGGGCCGCTGGTTCTGTTCAGCCCTCTCCCCTGGGCCTCACTGCTTCTCCCAGGAGGTCTTAAGGGGGCCACAGAGAGTGGGAGGGTGCTCCCCAATGTGCAGGTGGGGTCATAGTGGAGTCCTGGAGTAGGTCCCCAGCAGAACAGAGATGGACACTGTGGAGTCCAGGCCTGGGGCAGAGATGGCATGGCCCAGACTGCCGTGCTCTGCTGGACACTTTTGGCCTCTTAAGGAGGGATAGCCGCTGGGCTGCCTGCTGGTCCCTGGTGCTGGCTGCGTCTCTGGACCTCAGACCAGGGCTGGGTGTGCAGGGTGCTCTGAGTTCACGGTCAGAAGGACAGGAGCTCAGTCCTGTGCATTGATGGGTTTTGTGCATCTGCCCAGGGCCCAGCCAGGCTAGACTGGCAAGAGGCAGAGGGCATGACTGGGGGGTGGGCGGAGCCCTTGGCGCTCAGCAGGCACAGGGCCTCCCCTGGAAGGTGGGTGGTTTGCAAACAGGCCAAAGCCCAGGTGGGCTCAAGCCGGGCCTGGAGAAGGCATTTGGCTATGCTGTGGGCCAGGAGCAGGGCCTGGGAGAAAGTCCTGTCGACATCCGTGGCGGCGGCAAACAAAGGGGCCCTGTGTGAGCTCGGTGTGGGAACGCGGGGCCTCGCCACGGGCGTGAAATCAGCGGCGGCCCCTGGCGAGGGCCAGGCGGCGCGGGCGCCCCGGCAGGGACAGTGTGGCTGGTGTGGTGCCCCTGCGCGGCAGGAGCCTACCCCCTGCCTGGGGTCCAGAGCCGGGTCAGGCAGAGCTGGTGAGGCCCGCCACTGCAGTGGGTCTGTGGCCCAAGGCGGGTGCCCAGGCTCATCTGTGGGGCTCAGAGGCCAGCCACACCACACTGCCCACAGGGAGTTCGCTGAGTGGCCCTGGTTCTTGCTGCTTCTCCACCATGACTCCAAGCTCCCCTGGCCACACCCACGGCCCTGAAACGGCTCCATTTGAGGATGGGAAGGGGGGAGGGGCTGGGGGGCAACGGCTCCGAGTCAGCACTTCCCGAATGTTTGCTGAGGGACACCCAAAAGGTGGACATCTGTTCCAAATGCTGGGACGTGGGGGTCCACCTCCAGCCACCCAATGCTTGTGCTCGAGAGGACCCCCTGGTGTTTGCTGGTGTTGCTTGGAGCCTTCTGTTGTCTGGGAGGCCCTGCCCTGGGACCCGGCGACAGGGCTCAGCTCCGACTGTGCAGCTGGGCCCTGTCCTTCCTGCCCTGCCTGTCCTGAGGATACTGGCCCGGGGGTGCCCTGCCTGTAACCCACCCGCCCCCAGAAGGCAACAGTGGGGCCCCTTCTCCCTGCAGGCAGCCCCTTCCTTTCCTTCCCTGGAGGCTCAGAGCAGTGGGCAACATGGGGAGGGAGGTCCGTGCGGGGCGGCCAGCCCGCCTGGGAGGGCCTAGGGAGGACAGCGCAGAAGGGGCAGCTGGCCAGAGCTGGGCCGAGGCCTGCGGCCACCTTAAAGGCACTGAGCGGGGAGGGAGGGTGGCGGGCAGTGGGGGCGGGGCTTCCAGCTAATTCATTAAAATGTGTCGGGAGCGTGGGAAAGAGGAGAGTGTTTCTTCCCAGCAGCCCAGACACCTGGTAGAAGGGCTGAGAGGATCGAGATCAAATAACAAACACTCAGCCCGGGCCAGCACAGGCCGCAGCGGAGGAAGGACGCCCGGGCAGGAACTGCCGCAGACAATCCCTGCAACCAGTGGCTCCTGCCCACCAGGAATGGCCGCTCAGGGCATGGCCTGGCACTGGCAGCCTCAGCCAGCCGGTCAGCCTGGTGTCTATCCCCTAGCCTGGGAAGCAGCCTGATGGGTGCTGACCCCCAGTGACTGAGGCTGGATTCCAGCACCTGGCCTGGGGTGGGGACTGAGCAGACAGCCTCACCCCCACCAAAGCCTGGGTCTGGGATGGACGCCGCAGAACCAGGCCGAGCCTGTGCTGGGTAGTGAGGGACGTGTGGAGGCGGGAAACATATGGTGCAGCACAGCCATGGTGGGCAGAGGCAGAGCCAGCCAGGAAGGACGGAGGATGCATGGTTTCTGTCTCCTTGCGGCCTCTGCACTGCTTTGCCTGCCTCTGCCAAGAGCCAACAGCAGCACTCAGGCCTGCGCTGGGAGCAGTGTCTCCAGGACGAAGCCAGGCCGGGTGGAGGGTGGGTGCCCTCAGCCACTCCCTCTTAAACCCTGCCAGGCAGAAGGAGTTCGGTCAGGGGCTGCCTCCTTAGGACAGGATGTGGAGCTGGGGTGCCCCTCCCGGAAGCAGATCCCAGTCCCAGAAGGCCCTGACCCTTTCCTGGGGTCCTGCTCTCTCACCCTGATGCCCCTACCTGACAGGCTCAGGCCCTGCGGCTGCCCAGCAGGTCAAGGGGGCAGGTCAAAACCGGACAGTTGGCTCTGACACAGGCCAGGCCCTCCCCGTCTCAGCCTCACCCTCTCCATCTGTGACATGACACCCCTGCCGGGGTTGCTGGGGGCTGAAGGGGCTGGGCTGCAGTCCCTAGGGGTACCCAGGGGGAGTGGCCAGCCCTGGTGTGGCCGGGAACCCACAGGGAGGTCCTGGCTGGGCCAGTCCAGGGATGCCCAAGGGCTTCGCACCCGAAACCTGCTCCTTACTCTGGGCAGAGGCAGCTACTTCTCCCCAGCCCCCAGGACCCTGCTGCCCGAGGCTTCCGCCCGACTCCTCGGCCAAATCTGAGCTGATTTCCGCTCCAGGCAGGAAGCAGAGGAAAGGGATGTGGGTGATGGGAGGGGGCACATTCCTGGGATGGCCCCTCCCTGGGCTCGTCCTCCTCTCCCACCTCTGGGGCCCCCTGCCCTCCCTGCTCCACCTGGCAGAGCACCCTCAGACCCTCAGGGTGGGCAGCAGTGGCTGCCTGGACCTCAGCCTCCTCCCAGACAAGGGCAGCAGCAGCTACGTTCAGACAGCTGTGAGGACGGAGACGTTGGTGCCCACGCATGCAGAGCCCTGGCCGTGGCTGGCTGCCCAGGTGCCTCTAGTGGGGCTGTGGCTGCCATTCTCCCACAGGGACCACACAGCCCTGACGGGGGTGATGGAGAGACCTTGTGGGTCCCACCGGACTAGAGGTCCCAGCATCCTGACCACCTGGAAACCCTCATCTTCTCCCGACAGCTGCTTGGGTTGGGACCCCGCCTCGGTGTTCCCGGCGCTTGCTGGCACAAAGAGGGGCCCACGAGGGGTTTGTGGGGCGAGCATGAAACACGTGAGCAAGTCCACGGCCGTGGCCCCAGCAGTCAGACACTTTCCATGTTTATTGTCTGGTTGTCCTCAGAAGGGGCTGCTGGCCGGGCTGGGGGCTGGGCTCGGCTCACAGGGGCTGGGGGCACTCTCCAGGACGTCTCGGAAGTGGGTGGCAACACGATCCAGGTGGGAGCCATCCCAGAAGACCTTTCCACAGCGGGTGCAGCAGTAGAAGTGCCGCAGGCCGGGTGTCCTCAGCACGCCCACCGGGACCCCTGCCAGCTGCAGCCGGGTGCCATTGGTCAGCATGTCCGGTGTCTCCGCCCGCAGGTCAGCCGCCTGCAGCCAGCGGCAGGGACGGTCATAGGTGCAGCCCCCAGGGGCTGCCTCTGGGGCTGGGCCTGGACAGATAGAAGTGGACTCCCTGAGCCCTCAGCCTTCGGGCACGGCCCGCAGGCTGCTCCCAGGGTGGCCCAGTTGGCGGCCCACGCTGAGCCCATGCTCACTCCTCAGCAGCTCCTCTTGCTACCTATCTGCTGACCTTGCCTCCTCCACTTCCTCCTCTGTGCCCACTTCTCCTATCGAGGGACCCCACCCCTCACCTTGTGGGCCCTAGGGCCCCCAAGAGCCCCACAGAGCCCCCAGAGAGCCCCCTCTGTCCAGCCGGGACCCAAGTCCCCCATTCTGGGGCAAGTTGGGTCCGTGGAGAAGCAGCTGTGTCCTTGGTGGGCGGTCCCGGGGCTCACCTGGCTCCTGCACCTCCTGGCTCTGGGTGGCCTTGTCACCTGTCAGTCAAGGATGAAAACTGGTCTGGGACTGTCCTAGGGATGGGGCTTGGCAGCCACCAGGGTCCACGACGCAGCCATGTGGCTGAGCACGGTGACCTCATGGTGTGCGGCCTCTTCACGCACACCCCAGCCTTCGAAGATGGCAGAGGGCAGGGGGCCAAGGAGCTGTGGTACCGGCCTGGTCCCCTCCCTTGGGAACTCACACCTCAGAAAGGTCTTGGGGCTCAAAGGTCCCTGGGAAACATGTTCTAGGCGCGAGATCTGCTGATTAGGGCTCTTGGGGGCCTGAGAACCAGCAAGCGGGGGCGGGGGCAGCGATGAGCAGATAAACCCACTGCCAGTGGTGAATTTCGAAATCAGCCAGCGCAAGGGTGGGCGGGTGGGCAGGGCCCAGGGACTGCCAGGCTCAGGGTCTGTTGGAGACCCTGGGAAGCGGTTCACGCTGGCCCTGTGAGGCCCCCCAGTCCCCAGTGAGTGCCCAGGGCAGGCAGGGCCGGTATCCACCCAGGGGTCACTGCAGGGCTGAGTGCACGACGGCCGAGGGAACACTGGCCAGCAGGTGGGAGAAGCGTCTGCCCTGCTCCTGTTGACCCTCGTAATTTGCTCAGCAAGCATTTCTCTACAGATGGCTCCGGATCAGCTACAGCCGGGGATGAATGCATGAGGCCCCCACCCCAGCCCCAGCTCCTCCTTGAAGCCCAGGAGGCCATGACCCTCATCTGGCCTCCCTGCCTCACCCCTCCCTGGCTGGCCCCAGCTCTTACCCTACAGTCCGTGTGACACCTGTCAGCCCATCCGGGTGTTGCCCACCACCCTGGGGCGGCGTGTGTGCTGTCATGTGCTGGGGCTCTGGCCTGAGTGTGCCCTTGCGAGCGTCGGGGCCTGAGGTTGGAGGCTACCTCCGGCCTCACTCTCCGCAGTGTGCTCTGCTGGCTGCCTGGGGTGACGGTTGGTCGCTCCCCGTCCTCCTACCCTGAACTTGGACTGACCCTTTTTTTTTTTTATTTTTATTTTTGAGACAGAGTCTTGCTCTGTCGCCAGGTTGGAGTCAGTGGTGCGATCTCAGCTCACTGCAAGCTCCGCCTCCCGGGTTCACGCCATTCTCCTGCCTCAGCTTCCCGAGTAGCGGGGACTACAGGCGCCTGCCACCACGCTCGGCTAATTTTTTTGTATTTTTAGTAGAGACAGGGTTTCACCGTGTCAGCCAGGATGGTCTTGATCTCCTGACCTCGTGATCCGCCCACCTCGGCCTCCTAAAGTGCTGGGATTACAGATGTGAGCCACCGCGCCTGGCCTGGAGTGACCCCTTTCTATCCACCTCCATTCTCTTAGTCCCCGTGCCCGCCCCCAACTGAGGATGACCAGAAGCAGCACCCTCCACTCCCTCCCTGGGGCGCCTCCCTCCTGAGGGTGGGGGCCGGCAGTTCTAACAGTGCGGGGCGGTGGGGCATAGTTCCAGCCCTGGTGGAGATCTAAAACTGCAAAGTCCTTGGGTGGCCTGCACCCTCCACAGGGAGAGAAAGAAGCCCTCTGTCTAGTTTCACAGGCAGGGAAATGGGCTGCTGCACGTGTGTGTGCGCGCGCGCACCGCATGCCTGGGCCCAGTAGAGAGAAGGAGGTGCACACCACTCCAGAGGGTCGCCGAGGGCCCTGGTGTCCTGATCTCCTGGTCTGCCACCGCACAGAAGGGAGCAGAGGCCATGTGGGCACCTGACCCTCGCTGTGCTTTTTCCACCTGTTGTCACCTGGCCGCCACCCTTATCTGAGGAAGCTCAGTGCTGGACAGGACAGGCCCTCTTCCCTGGCTACCCCAGCAGGTCAACCCATCCCAGGCCCCACAGACCCAGTGCCTGACCCTGACGCACTCACCTGAGCTCCTGGGCCCCTCCTGGTGGCCGCTGAGCCACATGAGCTGCTTCATCATGTCCCTGGAGACCTTCAGGTACTGGTCACAGTTGCAGGCCTGGGGGCCAGAGGGGTGCTGAGGCCCAGGGGGGGCTTCTCCAGGTGCCCCTACCCCAGCCCTGTGCTTGTTCCTTGAAGCTTTGGGTCTGGCCATGGGGTTTCACAGAGACAGATAATGGGTCCCCTCCTGTCCCCACGCATAGTTCTGTGGGGTTCAGGCCACACTGCCTCCTGGAAGCCCTCCCTGACTGTGCTGGCTTCTCGTGGGCCCTGGGAAGCCTCTTCTGTTTTTTGAGAACTTGTGGAACTCTCTGCCCAGCTACCCTCTCCAATCCCAGAAACCTCGAGGGCAGAACCAGGCCTGGGTCCCCTCCGGGCCACCTCAGCTGGGGTGTTGGACACATGGTCCAGCCTTAAAGGGTCAGCGTGGGCAGCCTCATAGTCGCCCCAACCCTTCACCTGTCCATTTCCGCATCCACATTTCTCTGTGATACCCGTGCCTGCCACTGCCCTGGGGCGGGTGTGGCCCTGAAAGTGGCGGGGGACTAGAGCAAAACTACTTTGTGCCTTGTCCAGGGCACACAACGGGCCCCCGTGCCTGCACCGTTTTTTTTTTTTTTTTTTTTTTTTTGAGATGGGGTCTCACTGTCACCCAGGCTGGAGTGTAGTGGCACAATCACAGCTCACTGCAGCCAGAAACCCCAGGGCTCAAATGAGCCTCCCACATCAGCCTCCTGAGTAGCACACCACCATACTCAGCTAACTTTTGTATGTTTTGTAGAGATGAGGTCTCACCGTGTTGCCCAGGCTGGTCTTGAACTCCTGGGCTCAAGTGATCACCCTCCTGGCTTTCCCAAAGTGCTAGGATTCCAGGTGTGTGCCACACCCAGCCCCTCTGGGTGGTTTCTGAATATGACCAATCTGCCAGGCTTACTGTGATGCTGCGGGCGGGGGCAGGGAGGCCGGGACCAGCTTACACCCCAAGTCATGACTTGGAGGGGGGTGCACCGCCTTCCCAGTGGTCACTTCCTGGACAAGGAGACGGGTCGAATCCCCAGGACTCCCCAGGCAACACCAGGAGGGGGCTGGGTGCCCACTGAGAGCCAGGTCCCAGGCAGGCACCCGCAGGTCCTGTGAAGGTGTGGCCTTCCTGTCACAGCCCTTCTGATGTCAGAGCACCCTGGGGAGGAGGTGGGGCTCCCAGGCCACCTGTATGGGGGAGCAGGGAAGAGGAGGCCGAGATCCATGCTCACATGGCTATTCCAGGACCCCTCCCCATGCAGGGGCTTTGGGTGAGCCCCGGATGACATGGCTGCCGCAGGCAGGTGGCCTTGAGGCCCCTGGAGCCTCTGGGTGTGGCCATGTTGGGGGCACTGGCCCTGTCCCACATGCTCTCTTCCCCTGGGCCTTTCGACAGTAGGAGGCTGCACTACCTGCTTCCAGCATTGTAGCCCCCACCAGTTCAGAGGCTGGAGGCTGGAGGTGGTGGACAGGTGGGGCTCTTCTGCTAGGAGGCCCAGGGTGGGCTAGGGAGACAGGACCCTCCCTTCCTCTTCCCCTAGCTCCCATCTCTCCCCCCAGGAAGCTCCTTGTGCCATGATGGCAGGTCCTGTGCCCCGGCCTCTGGGCCCAGCCCAGATCTGGGTCCAGCGGGCTTTCTGGGCAGGTGTGCAGGTGGAGAGCCCTAGCTGCAGGTCTGGCTGGGAAGGGCTGAGAACAAGCAGGTGGTCTGCCCTCCACAGAGCCCCACTCTGCACTGTGCAGGCCACCTGCAGGGACAGTGCCAGTGGGTGTGGGAGGGGCAGCGAGGGTGCAGCAGGGCGGGATGGGCTCCCCACGCCCCCAAGTCCTCCACATGGGGTCTGGGGCCTTCCCAGGACCTGGGCCAGGTGCGCACGCCTGGGCGTGGCCAGCCAGCTCGTGCTGAGTCACACCGGGTGCCGTCAGTGAGGGCCTGGCCCAACCCTCGGGAACCACCGGTGCTGGTTTTCCCACGGCTGCTGCCCGCTGTGGGCCTTGTTGTCACCCACAAGGCCCTGGGAGGCCCTGCCCTGGCCAGGGCTGGAAAAGCCGGTTCTGGGCCCGCTTGCTGCGCCCGCCCTTGGCCCTGGGCTCCCCAGCCACAGGGGGGCCTGGCACTGGGGGCCTCCCTGTCCATCTGTCCACTCCAGGGCCAGCAGCCCTTGCTGGACTGACTGCCCTGGGCGGGTGGCCGCCATGGGCTGAGGGAGGCTGTGGCTCTGCCCTTGTGAGTGGAGCTGGTGGCCCAGCACACGTCTGGCCTTCAGACGGTGATTGTCCACCTGAGCCCACCTGCCTGATACCCTGAGACCCGTCCCCCAGCACTCGGGCTCTGAGAGCCTCTGCCCTCCCATTTTGAAGAAAAGGGGCTTCTGAGGGCTTCCTCAGTCGCAGGGCACTTGGCGGGCCAGGACCCCATGCCAGGGTTCTCACGCCACCTCCCTCCATCAGCGTGGGACACACAGACGCCCACTCCAGGGTGCCGTGGGATCTGGGCAGAGATGAGTGGGGCCTGACAGGGACCCTGAGCAGAGGCCAAGGCTGGGGGCCCAGAGCAGCACAGTGGGGTGCCTGCACACCTCCACCCCTCCCCCCAGTCTGAGAGCCCAAGGGCAGGCAGCCGCCGCCCCCAGAACCTCACTGGGAGGGAGGGGTGGGAGGGCCCAGGCGAATGGGGGGCAGGACTGGCTGGGAAGGCTCCCAGCTACCTGCCCAGGATCCCCCGTGTGCCTGGTTCCCACGCTCCTCAGCCACTAGGTGCCAACAGCGCTGTACCAGCCCTGACACAGGGCACTTCCGCCCAGGACCGTGCGGGCCGGGCCATGAGCCCGTGGGCGTGTGGCTGCCTCCTGGGGACCGGGCCACCAGCCAGGCTGTCCCGGGAATGTTGAGGCCTATGGACCTACAGCCAGGTGGGTCTGAGTGGATGTCCACCCTCCAGGGCCCTCTCCTCTCCGGGCCCAAGGAGGAGTGAGGGAAAGAGCTGGTCAGCCACTGCCCCAGAGCTGGCCGTCTGCGGACGTGCACCCAGGACCAAGGCAGAGGCCAAGATGTGTTAGGGGTGGGGTGGGCAGCTAGGAGGGCTTGAGGGGTCTGTTCCCAGGGTGTTTGGGGGCTCTGAGCATCAAAGCTGGGAGCCACAGCCATGAGTGGGCCCAATTCCCAGCCCCACTACCAAGGGAGTGACCACAGCTGAAGGAGCCAGAGCTGGGCCGCAGAAGGTGCCTTCAGCAGTACCTGTGTGCCCACCTGACCTGGTACCCACCTGACCTGGTGCCCACTTGGGTGCAGGGGTCACACCCACTGCCCCAGGCTGCAGGCCTGCAGGTGTGCCAGCCTATGCATCCCAAGCAATAGGTGGCTGGGGCACAGGTGTGGTGAGGGAGGACTGGGCGCTCCCAGGCAGACAGGGCTGGGCAGCTGCACACAGCCCCTGCACACAACACCCCTGGCCCCACACACCCCTGAGGTCTTGGGTCTTGACAAGTGGGGGGTTGAGGGAAAGAGGCAGGCAAGACATGAGCCCGGGACCTGCCAGGGCCAGAGCACGTGGGGAACCTGTGTCCTGGGGTGCAGGGCAGCAGGCAGTGGTCTGTTGGGTTGGGAGCCTGGGAAGGGAGCTCTGCTCCTCCAAGAGACTGGGCCGGATGTCTGCTGGGCCTGGGCCGAGTTGACCTGAGCATCCCTCCTGCATGCTGGCCACCCTGGGGATTCCCACAGCCCCTGCCCTCCCGGCCCAGTGGAGCTCAGGTTCCACCACCAGGCTGGGAATGATCCCAGGTCCTCGGGTGATCTGACCTCAGGGGTTTCTGCTCTGTGCCCAAGCCCAGCTAGACACTGACCCCCTGAGAAGGTGAGGTGAGGGGGTGAGGGTGGCAGGGGCCTCTTTGGGGCCTCCTGTTTCTGAGCAAAGAGCAAGCTTGTTGTAACCTCAGCCCCGGCCTGTTTCCTGCACTCCTCCCTCTGGGCCCCATGGTGGGTGTGGGAGGTGGGGTCCGTCGGGCTGGGGCCTGGCCTGGCTGGAACTCCTGCAGGAGACGCCAACCTGGGATTTCCAACCCTGCAGGCAGGTCCAGGAGGAGCCAAGGCCTAAGGCCACCAGGCAGGGCGATGGGGGTGCAGGAGCACACTCTGAAGCAACAGGACATTTCTGCTCATTTAGAACTGGGAAAATGGCAAAGCATGAAAGAGCAAAGATAAAATCTCACTCCGTCCCACTACCTGCCACGCGGAAGGGCACCCAGCACCTTCCCTGGACAGGCCTCTGCATGGCAAGGGCTGTGTGCCGAGATCCCATGTCGGGAAGCGGGGTGCTGGTGGGGGTCGCCAGTGTGCCGTCCCAGGGTGGGCGTTGCACATTTGGTCCCTGGCAAGCCCCTGGGCGGGTCCCGAGGCCCCCAGGTCAGCCGTGCACTCTGGCCTCCCCTAGAGCTGCCCAACAGATGGTGGGGCCTGGGGTGTGGGCCTGACACCTTGCTGGACAGGGTGAGCCAGCGACCCAGGAAGAAGCAATCAGGCGCCAACCTGCCCGCTGAGGCCTGGGTCTGGCCCACACCTCATCTTCCCACGCTGTCCCCAGAGTGCCTGCCCGCCCCAAAGGTGACCCGACACTGTCCCCTGCTGTGGCCCTGTAAGCCTCCTCAGAGAGAAGGGAGCTGTGAGCTTGCCAAAAGAACCTGGCCAGCCCCGGCACTGACTTTCCACTGGAGACAGCGCTGGGGTGGACGGAAGGCCGAGCCCCAGGCCCCTGGGGAGGTGTGTGCAGCCGGGGATAGTGGCCGTCTTTTGGGAAGCTTTTAAAACCCAGTCTATCCCCTTGAAGCAAGCTGGTAACCACCCACTCGGTGACCCCCGCCCTAATGTCCCGGGAGTGTCTGGAGCCTGTGACTGAGGATGGCAGCCCTGGAGAGGCCTCGCCCCTGCCCCCTTGCCCCTTGCCCCCCCCGCCCCCAGGGCCCTGGAAGGGCAGTTCCCACGAGCCCCAGCCCCTCCCCCACCCAGCCACTGTCCCGTCCCCTTTGTGTGGCCAGGACAATGTCTCCACAGACAGCGTGGGGGATGGGCCTCGGGCAGTGTCGGCGGTGAGAGGGTCCCCAGGGGTCGGGACAACTGGGCCCACAGCCCTCACCCCAGAGCCCCCAAAAGTCAGGGCCCTGAGTGTGGGAGAGGAGTGAAAGGGCACGTGAGTCTAGGCCGGGTCTAGGCACACGTGCGCAACAGCCAGCCCCTCGTGTGCTTGGAGACGTCTCTCATAAGCACCAGGGATGGGGCGTCTGCGTACGGCTGGGTGTCAGGGTGTGAACCAGGAAGCGTGTTACTGCCTGTGTCACTGTGTGGACACGGAGGACACGCGGCCGCCTGTGTCAGGGTCTCTACTTCCTGCAGCTGCCTCAGAATGTGCCGCCTGGAGCCACCGGCCCTGCCTGGCCCACCGGGCTGCCCCCAAGCCTTGCTTAGCGGGGTGGGGGCTGGCGCCTGGCAGTGGGGTTCCCATCCGGCACCTTGCCCTCCTTGGCCCAGCACCCCTCTGCACAGGTCACCCCAGACCAGGTTCCCGTGAGGGGCCCCAGCCTTTCCCTGGGCACCCCTCGACCAGGCTTTCAGGCCTAGGCCCTGAAGGAAGGCCACCCCACCCTGTGCCCCCTGACCTTGGTGTCCTTGGGGCTTGGCTGTCTTTGCCCACCTCCTCCCAGCCTGCATCCCCACCGCCCAAAAGACCACGTGTGTGAGCCCTGAGCCACTGGCAGCTCTGAAGCCTGTGGCCCCAGCCCGAGGCGTCCGGCACCCCTCAGGGTGTGTCCCTTGTTCCAGCACACTTGGGGGCCCCTGGTTGACCCCGTCGAGGAGGGCTGGGGGTGAGCCACAGGGCCTGGCACTGGGTCTCCCACTCACATGGGATGGTCAGCGACCGCCCGGCGGAGAGGGCCGCAGGACACAAAGCCCTGGAACATGAATTTCAGATCAAGTGCAGGATACGTTTTTATAGGAAAAAACGATCGTTTTCTGAAATTCTCCTTAGCAAGCGCCTGTTTGTCAGATCCCCTGGCCTGCCCTGGGCGGGCAGGAGGAATAAAAACGGTCGGGAGTCCCAGACTCCACTCCCCGCCCAGACCCGAGCGCTCCCACCTGCCCCGGGTCAAACCAAACAGAAGCCGGGCCACGCAGGCTCCCGACACCGTGCCCTGGGCCTCGGGCTCTCTCCAGGGGCTCCGGGGCGCCCCCACACCGTCCCCATCCCGGGAGGTGGCAGCTCCCCCATCCCCCTCGCTGTAGCCCCCTCCTGTCTCCGAGCCTCCCAAGGAGAGTCCCCCTTCTCCCCCTGCCCGGGGCTCCAGAGCTTCCCCTCCCCCCTTGCCCCCCAGCTCTCGTCCCCTCCCCCGGCCCCCCCAGCCTGGCGGGGCGCGGCGCGCTGGCTTTCCCAGACGGGGGAGGGGCGGCGGCCGTGAGAACCCGCCGGGCCGGGCCGCGTGGGAAAGTGGGAGGAGGGGCGGCGGAGGGCGGGGCGCGCCTGGGAACGGCCCCCGCCCCCGCGGCCGGCCTTTGAAACGGCCACTCAGGGCGCCCGGCGGAGATTCAAAAGCAAACGGCCGCCCGCCCGCGGCCTTCCCGCGCCTGCCTGGGGGACCCCGCCCGCCCGCCCGTCCAGGGTCGCAGGGGCGCGTGGGGGGGCCGAGACCTCCTCCTTCCCAGGGACCGCGGGGTCGCTGGGGGACTCAGCTCCCCGCCCACAGAAGGGGGTGAGCCCGCGCGCCCCGGGCGTGCCCGTTCCAACCAATGGGGCCGGGCCCGGCAGCAGGTGGCAGGCCCTGAACCCGCCCCAAGCGGCCCTGGGCCGCCCTCGTAGCTCCCAGTGTCCGGGAGACAGGGCCCCGAATACTCTCTCCAGGAGCGGTGATGGTCCCGCCATCGACTGGGGGACTTCCTGGAGGAAGCGACATCTAAGCTGGGGCCTGGCAGGCCAGGGGGAGATGGAGGCTGCTCCGGGCTGCAGCGTCCGGCGGACAGCAGAGTGGGGCGAGGGCCCCGGGCTGGGCAGGGCAGAGCCGCTGGGGGCCGAGTCTAAAGAGGAGGCCGCGGTGGGAGCCGGTGGGAGCCGCGTGGGCTGCTAGAGCCTGGGAGCCACGCCCCTTGCGGGGGCCTGGGTGTGACGGGCCTGCCTGGATGGAAGGGGAGTGGCCCGTTCAGCCCACCCTGCTCCGGTCCTTCCAGGGGAGCTCGATGTGGGAGGGGCACGTTGTGGGATCTTCAGAGGAGTCGGGGAGCTGGGCAGGGACTCCTTCTCCTCTCCCCACCTCAGCAAACCCATGTCATGAGGTGCAGGGGTGCAGGGGGCAGCTCTCCTGCTCAGCCTGACAGGGCGGCCCAGGTCATTCTCTGAGCCTCGCGGGCCTGGAGGGATGGGAAGGGAAGGGTCAGGAGACCCCAGCTGGCCTGTGAGGAGGCTGAGGCTCAGGAGAGGCAGCCCTGCCTCTGTAGCGGCAGCACCTGCCAGCCCCCCCAGGGCCTCTCCTGTCTGGTGGGAGAAACGTGGCCAACGGACACAGACCCTACCTTGTCACCCTGAGGATCTCCCCAGGACTCCCTTCCTTGAACCTGGCCATGGCCGGTCCCTCCTGTGTGCACCCTGACACCCCGAGGCCAGCCTGCCCACCCCATCCATCCAGGCTGAGTGGAGAGTGGGGCTGCAGGAGCCAGGCCCAGGGGCCACCTGAGGAGGGGCGGTGGGGCCTCAGTGTGCTGCATGGCCCTCTAGTCCTCAGGCACTGCCTCAGGAACCTGTGGTCCACAGGAGGGGGTCCAGGTCCTTCATCCCCAGGGGCCATCTCTTGGGAACCCAGGCTGGGCTCTGACTGAGACCCACTGGGTCTGGAAGTGGAAGGCTTTTCTGGAAGGCTGCTAAGAAAGGGAGGGACGAGGGGGCATTGGGGCCTTCTGGAGGGTCCCCAACCCACAAGGCTGTGGGGAGGTGGTGTGGGTGGCCTCCTGGGGGAACCAGCTGGGCTCCTGGCTGACCACCCTCCTGTCAGCCCTGGGGGCTGCACTAAGTCCCCTCAGGTGCCGTCATCCCCTGTTTGTCCCCAGCCTGGGGGTCGTGCTAGGCCCACCAGCTACTGAAACTTGCCCTGCAGTTCCACGCCCTGGCTGGAGGGCCCGTCTTCCTCCAGAGCTCTGGGGCTGGGCCCCTCCCGCCACCTTGTGAGCAGGGAGGAGGTCCTTCTGTACCCTGCGTGCCTGTGTGACATGGGGGTGCCGAGCGTGGGAATGGGGTCTAGGCTGAGGCGGACGGAGCCTGGGAGGGGTGGGGTCTGCTGCACCTCTTCCTGTCTGTCCCTCTGTCCATCAGCTGAGCACAGAGAATGTGAGGGTCTCCAGGCCCATGGCAGGAGTGGGCAGCACTGGGGCCCCCAGGCTGGATCTTGGGTCTGGGCTCTGAAGCCCCTGTCAGGGCAGGCTCCAGGTGCTGAGTGTGAATGCTGGGGACAGCCGCCCTGTGGCCCACTCCGTCCCCTCTGCGAGAACCCCCTCTTGGACCACCCTCCCCAGGGTCCCTGCCCAGCACTGCAGGGCTTCCCAGGCGCCCATGAGCTGGGACCCGGCTGCCGCACCCCCCTCACCCCCCCAACAATGGCCAGCTCTGCCCGGGAGCCCTTGGAGGCAGGATCACCACAGCCTCCTGGGATGCCCGCTTCTGAGGGGCTGACGCCACTGTTTCAGGACGTGTCCCTGTGGGGGCTGCAGCCCGCTCCCCAACCATGCTAGGGGGGTGGGGACTGGGGACAGTAAAAATAGATGGTATGCCTGGCCATGTCAGGGGTTCATGGTGAGGGTTTTTTTTTTAAGCTCGAGCTTCTTTGATAAAATATTTTCCCATGGTAGACGGCACTGGGAATGTTCCCCATCCCCACCCTGCCCCAGAGGGCACGGCCCCGCCCTCTACTTGAGACCTACGGCCCCTGTGGCTCCTGTGGGTGGGCCAGTGGGCCATCCTCGCTCGAGGGGAGCCCCTCCCTGCCTGACTCAAGGGCACGCGTGGGCAGATGCTACCAGAAAGCCGGCATCAGCAACCCCAGCACCCAGGAGTCCCACCGCTCGGGGTCCCTGCTGAGTGGTGGGGCCGGCGGTGGCCACAGACCCCTGGCCAGGTCCCTGGCCCAGCTTTGGGCTCAATCACGCGTGCCGTTGCTCACTCCCTGCTGTGTGCCCACCGCGCCACCCAGACAGCACCCCAGCCTCGCTCTGGGAACCCTGCATGTTGAGTGGGCCTTCCCTCCGGGAACGGCACCAAAATAGCAGAAGGAAGAAGAAAATGGAAAGTCAGCCCGGCGGCAGGCGCTCTCCAGGGAGGTGGCCAGTTCTGGCCGGAGCTGGGGGACAGCGGAGGCTGTGAGCCTCAGATCCTGTGACCGAGGCCAGAGCCAGGCCCCGTGGGCAGCTCCAGGGCGAAAGGCCAATCTCGCCGATCTCTGCTGCTGCGTCAGCCTGAGCGTGCCGCTGTCTGCTGGCTGGTGATGGCCAGCAGCCCTCTGGTGTCCGGATGGGTCATAGCCAGCCCAGCCCTGCACGGTGGCCTCGGGGGCAGGGCCGGGGTCTGCAGTTGCATGGAGCTGGGCCTGCGTGGTCCCTGGGCCTGGCCTCCATTGTTTTGCCCGTGTCCACCTCTTTGGCCCCGAGGATGGGCCTCCCTTCGCCTCTGGGGTGGGGATGGGGCAGCCAGTGTGTGGGGTGGCCGACCAGTGGTGTTCCCAGCTGCCCACTCAGGCCAAGCTCCCAGGGTTCAGCTGGGAGCACTGAGGCTGCAGTGCTGTTGGAGTGGGTGGTGGGAACGTGGCCTGAGCCTGCCCAGCCCTAGGAAGAACTTTCTAGAGCACATGGTCATCATGGACATGTGGCCTGGGGCCCTGGCCCTCCAGGCTCTGAGCTCCTCTCGGGACTCCAGAGCCAAGGAGGCAGGTGTGCACGTGGGACCCCGGGCTGCAGGCATTGGGCCACCAGCCGGCTGAGGCACTTGTGCAAAGCAAACTCCATTCTCCCACCCTACCTGGAACCTGGAAGGCCAGGTTCAAATGTAGACATCTCAGCTTCTCAGAGACCCCTTTCTTGCCCTCCTGGCCCCATCACACTGGCCCTGCGGGACCCTTGTGCACAGGGGGCCCCTCTCCCAACAGCTCTCTGTCACCTGCCCAAGGGCTCCCTGCTAGGGCCCAACAGGGTCCCCAGCCCTGACGCGCCTCCCTCCCACCTGGGCTCCCACCTGACGCGACATGTGGCCCATACACATGGGGCTCTGCACGGACCAGCACCCTCTCCCCTGCCAGCCCTGCACCAGGGGTTCGGGCTATGGTGTGGCTGCCAGCATATGCTCTGCTCCCAGGCTGGGGTGGGCAGGGGGAACGCATGGTTCTCTCCTCACAGTGCACCACCCAGCATCCGTGGGATATGCACACACAGAGATGCATGTATCCGCAGGGCCCCCGGCCGTGCAGTCCGTGGGGCCAAGGCAGCTCACCCGCCCCTTTCCCACATCCTGCCCCCACACAGAGGGGTTGCCACAGGTGGCAGGTTGCTGCCTAGGGCTGCAGCCAGGGCTTAGGGTACCCTCCAGGCTGAACTCCCCGCCGGCTGTTTGCAGTCTCTGAGACCCAGATGCTCCCTCCCTCAATGCCTTGGTCCTGGGCGGCTGGCGCTGCCCTCTCTGGCCTGGACGCTTGCTGGCCCCCAACGGAAGTGCAGCTCTGGCCTTAGCCCCTCCCAGGCCTGCTCTGTCTGCAGTCCCCCTGGGCCTGGTGCTCCTGCTTGCCACAGCAGGGGCACCCTGGAGGCTGCAGGGTGTGAGTGGCAGAGTGGCATCAGCAGCCTGGAGCTGCCAGTAGCCAGCAAAGAGGCAGGGCGGACATGGGACAGGGCGGCCCCCACCTGCTCAGTCTCTGTAGCCCCCCATCCCATCCGCTCCGCCAGGCCAAAGTCCGCCCTTCTCCATGCAGGGCTTGGCGGCCCCTCTGCGCCTGGCCTGGGTCCTCAGGGGCGCTCCCCAGCACCCGGCTGCCCAGGGCTCCAGCAGGGGTTTCCTCCCAGCGACCCAACTTCCTGTTTTCTCAAGAAAATGCAGCAGCCGATTCTGAACAGCTCATTAACATGCCTCCCCAGGCGTCCCGGACATCCTGGGGTCTTTACAGCACTTGCCGGCCTGAGCACAGACAAAGAGAGGCAGCGGACGCGGTTCCTGCTGCCCCTGGAGCCCAAGGCTGAAGGAGAGGCCCCTGGAGCACACTTCCTTGCCACCTGAGGCAGAGCCGTGGGGTCAGAGGGTCAGACTGCACCCCAGGCCAGGGGCAGTGGGAGGTCCAGGGGTCTGTGTGTTCAGGTGCCCGGCCGGCTGCAGATCTGAGCCAGAGCTTTCCCTCTTTCCTTCCTGCATCAGTCCCCGCTGGCCCAGCCTGAGGCTGTGGGGGCAGAAGGGCGGTAGCAGAAGGCCCAGGCCTGCATCTGTCCCTGCTCAGCCAGGTGGGTGCCCCTGAGGACCATGGGTGGAGCTGAGCTCAGGGCCCCTCCCTGCCCAGCCCAGGCGCCAGAAGGGACCCTGGCAGTGGCCTCCATGAGGGGATCTCCCTCCATGAGGGAGTCCCAAAACCTCCCCCCAAAATTGGGCTTGGGAGGCTGGGATTACTCAGGCCTGTAATCCCAGCACTTTGGGAGGCTGAGGCAGGAGGATCACCTGAGGTCAGGAGTTCAAGACCAGCCTGACCAACATGGTGAAACCCCATCTCTACAAAAATACAAAAATTAGCCGTCCATGGTGGTGGGCGCCTGTAGTCCCAGCTACTCAGGAGCCTGAGGTGGGAGAATCGCTTGAACCTGGCAGACGGAGGCTGCAGTGAGCTGAGACTGCACCACTACACTCCAGCCTAGGTGATGGAGTGAGACTCCGTCACCCCCAAAAAACCCCAGGAAACAAAACTGAGCGTGGTGGAGCAGCCCCGACCTGCTGCTCTGGGCGGAATATTGATGTGGCCCTAACTCCGGAACGTTCTGGAAGCAGCCCGTACCCTCCACCAGGAGCTGCCGAGAGCCAGCACAGCCCACAGTCCCCCTGCTCCCGTGTTGCCCACGGAGACCCCCAGCACCTGGCATGGATGGGCAAAAGGCGGCATCAGCTCCCCCTCAGCCTGGCCATGCCCAGGTGCCCAGTGGGTTCAAGCCAGTCGGTGTGGGGCACGGCAAGCTTGGACAGTGCAGCCCTGGGCAGGTGGCTTAGCTCAGTCCCCCACTGGGGACAGGAGAGGAGGGAGAGAGGTGAGCTGGGCTTTGGTGCCCCCACCGGCCTCCCATGGCTCTCCACCGAGGTGCGGCAGTTCCCACTCAGGGGTTCTGTTGCCCAGACCTTGCTAGAGGTCACCAAGCAGACGCAGGCGGTTCTGTGTGGTGCCTTTGGAAAGTGGGACCCGCCCAGCCCGAAGAGGCTTCCACAATTTCTCTCGATTCCTTTCAGAAACCCCATGGGAGCTGGAGGGAATTCCCCAAATCCCAACCAGTGCCTGATCGGAGCTGTCCCCGTGGCCATGCCGGCCTGCACTAGGGACTCTCCGCCGGCGCCTCACCCCGGACCCAGCAGGGACGCTCCGCCGGCGCCTCACCCCGGACTGCAGCAGCCCCCCAAGGCATGTGGGTGTCTGGGTGGAGGTGGGAGCAACAGGGTTGCTCGTGGTCCTGGCTCCCATGAGCAGAGCAGAGGGTGTGGCAGGTGCCTCTGCCGTCCGCCACTGTCTGGGGGGCCCACCTCCCTGGACACCCCCGTAGCTCCGGATCTTGTGCCAGCCCGAGGTAGGACGGGGCGCGCAGGACCCACCTGGCAGCGGCTGAAGATGTCTGCGTGGGTGACGCGCACATTGAAATGCTTGAGCACAGCCTTAGCCTGCTGCTGGGCCTTCAGGGAGCAGTCGACCGAGAGGCAGCGCCCAGCCCCGACTTGGGCCCGGAGCTGCAAAGACACGGTTCGGCTACTGAAGGGCAGTGCAGAGCCCAGCACCTGCCCAGGCCCAGCCCATCTCCACCAGGATGAGGCAGGAGCCTTCTCTTGGCCCACCAGGGGTACAGCAGAGGCACTGGGGGCCGGCCCCATGGCAAGCTGATCCTGAGGTGGGGGTGGCCGAGGGGCTAGGGGCTTGGGAAGGTGGGGCTGAGGCCCACTGAGCTCATCTGTGGGACACTCACCTTGTGGAATGGCTGCCCCGACGTCAGGATGATCCTCCCCTCCTGCCTGGCGACCTGTGTGGGAGGGGCGACCAGTGGGTGAGGGGGCAGCTCCGTGCTCCTGGACTGGGCCGCCTCTGCTCGCCGCCCCCTAGCTCCCCGGATCCTGGCCCTGCACCAGGCCCCCTTTGTCCTCCAGGGTGGCCTCTGCCTGGGGTCTGGGTGGTGAGGAGCCCTGCTGGCCCTCAGACACCTGCAGCCCAGGTCCTGGGTGTTGTCTCATTGTACAGATTTAATCCTGGCACCATGCAAACATTTGTTTTTCATAATTACAAACAAAATTGAATTTAAAAAGCCATCCCTCAAAAGCAGAAGAAAATGAAATAAATAAAACACACACAGAGGTATTCCAAGAGACTCTGGAGATTTGAAAACACAGTAACTTGCCCCTAGCTCCTAGGGAACCAACTATACATCAAAAATGAAGAAAACCGGCCAGGCACGGTGGCTCACGCCTGTAATCCCAGCACTTTGGGAGGCCGAGGCGGGCAGATCACGAGGTCAGGAGATCGAGACCATCCTGGTTAACACGGTAAAACCCCGTCTCTACTAAAAATACAAAAAAATTAGCCGGGCGTGGTGGTGGGCACCTGTAGTCCCAGCTACTCGGGAGGCTGAGGCAGGAGAATGGCGTGAACCTGGGAGGCGGAGCTTGCAGTGAGCCGAGATCGTGCCACTGCACTCCAGCCTGGGCAACAGAGCGAGATTCCATCTTAAACAAAAAAAATAAAAATAAAAATGAAGAAAACCCTGCAGTGACGATACTATGGGTGACTGTCGGTGTCGATGTGGCTCTTCCAAAGCTGTGTATGAACTGTGGCATAAAACAGATGGATTATTTTGCTGATTTTGTGAGTATGAGAGTTTTCAGCCGACAAAGGAGATAAAAATTAAAAGTAAGGATATTAAGCTTACAAGAAAACTCCAGCTCTGAATAGAAAGCTTCAATATGAATTTCTGATGTATGTTATATATATATTTTAAAGTGTATTTCCGCACAGTCTGCTGCAAAGATCTAGAGACAAGACCCAATCCCGTTGCCGGGAGTGCCTGTACCCAACACTGGTTTCTACATTTTACACTAAAAGGAGCCCGAGCTTTTTGGAGAAATGACTGATTCCACATCTAAGGCAGAAATGCAGACAATGAGGCCGGAGCCTCTAGACCCTGCAGAAGGCAATAGTGATCCAAGAGCCAAGTGTCACATCCGAGGACTCAGGAGCCAGCGGGGTTCCCACACCACAGGGAGGCAACATGCCAGTGAGGGAACAGAGGTGCGGCAGAGGACACCTTTCTATGCGTTCAGAATGGTTCCTTAAAATCATTAATTTGTTTTTTGTTTTTTTTTTTTTTGAGATGGAATCTCGCTCTGTCGCCCAGGCTGGAGCGCACAATCTCGGCTCATTGCAACATCCTCCTCCCAGGTTCAAGTGATTCTCGTGCCTCAGCCTCCCAAGTAGCTGGGATTACAGGCACCCACCACCACACCCAGCTAACTTTTGTATTTTTAGTAGAGACGGGGTTTCACCATGGTGGCCAGGCTGGTCTCAAACTCCTGACCTCAGGTGATCCGTCTGCCTTGGCCTGCTAAAGTGCTGGGATTACAGGTGTGAACCACCGTGCCCAGCCAAATCATTAGTTATCTTTAAGAGTGCAAGACCAACTCAAAAACATCAGAGCTAATACTATAAAACTCTTACAAGAGGCTGGGCAAGGTGGCTCGTGCCTGTAATCCCAGCACTTTGGGAGGCTGCGATGGGCAGATCGCTTGAGTCCAGGAGTTCTAGACCAGCCTGGGCAACATAGCGAAACCCCATCTCTACAAAAAATAAAAAAACTAGGCAGGTGTGCCTGTAGTCCCAGCTCCTTAGGAGGTCAACATGCGATGATCACCTGAGCCGGGAGGTCAAGGCTGCAGTGGGCTGTGTTCACGCCACCGCACTCCAGCCTGGGCTACAAAGAAACCCTATCTCAAAAAAAAAAAAAAAAAAAAAAAAGATTCTTAGAAGAAGACACAGGGACCACTTCCTGGCACTGTATTTGGCCAGGATTTCTTCGATATGACACCGTAGCAAAGGCAGCAAAAGAAACACCGGAGTGACTGGACCCTCATTACAGTGAAATGTGCGCATAGGACACTCTGGAGGAGTAAAACACCGCAGGGTGGAGACGTTGGTATTTGCAAATCACGTATCTGGCCAGGGGTTGATATCCAGAGTATAGAAGGAACCCCATAATTCAACAACAGAAAAGTAAATAATCCGGTTTAAAAACGGAAGGGCGGGGCGTGGTGGCTCACGCCTGTAATCCCAACACTTTGGGAGGCCTAGGCGGGAGGATGGCCTGAGCCTGGGAGGCTGAGGCTGCTGTGAGCTGTGATCGTGCCATTGCACTCCAGCCTGGGTAACAAAGTGAGACCTTATCTCAAAAAGAAAAAAAAAAAAGTTGACAGAGGACTTGAATAGACACTTCTTCAAAGATAATACGCGTGGCCAGTAAGCGCGTGAAAAGACGCTCAGCATCATTCGTCATTAGCGAAACGCAAATGAAAACCACAGTGAGACATCACACCCATTAGGGTGGCTTTTACAAAAAAAAAAAAAGGGGGAAATAATGTTGGTGGGATGTGGATAAACTGAACCCTCATGCGTCACTGGTGGGAAGGTAAACAGGGCGGCCGCTGTGGAAAACAGTGTGACGGTTCCTCAAGACGTTAAACACAGAGTCCGAAGAGGATTCAGCAGTTTCACTTTTAGCTGTAAATGCAAAGAACTGAAAGCAGGAGCTCAAGCACATCCTTATCCATCCGTGTTCGTAGCAGCCACATTCAGAATAACCAGAAGAGGGAAGCAACCTGGGGCCCATCCACAGACGAATGGAAACAAAACGCGCCCATCCCGCAACGGAACGTCATCCAGCCTCAGAAAGGAAGGAGGTTCAGACACAGGCTACGGCACAGATGGACCCTCACGACACGCCGAGTGGAAGACGCCAGACGCAAACGGGCGGATACTATATGATTCCACATCTACGAGGTACCTAGGACAGGTCAATTCATAGAGGCAGAAAGTGGAACAGTGGCCACCAGGGCTAGAGGGAGGGGAGGGGAGATAACTATTGGCTCAGAGTCGTTGTTGTTGTTGTTGTTTTGAGATGGAGTCTCGCTCTGTCGCCCAGGCTGGAGTGCAGTGGCCGGATCTCAGCTCACGGCAAGCTCTGCCTCCCGGGTTCCCGCCATTCTCCTGCCTCAGTCTCCCGAGTAGCTGGGACTACAGGCGCCGCCACCTCGCCAGGCTAGTTTTTTGTATTTTTTAGAAGAGACGGGGTTTCACCGTATTAACCAGGATGGTCTCGATTTCCTGACCTCGTGATCCGCCCGCCTCAGCCTCCCAAAGTGCTGGGATTCCAGGCGTGAGCCACCGCGCCCGGCTGGTACGGTGTCTTTGTTTGGGATGATACCGAGTTCTGGAAAGAGGTGGTGGTGATGGATATATGATATAGTGAGTGTGCTAATGCCACTGAACTGCACACTTAAAAACGGTTAAAATGGTCAATTTCGTGTTATGTATGTTTTACCACAAAAAAGGAAGAAAAAAACCGACACAGCAAGTAGCTACTTTGTGGTGATAACAAATATACACCAATATGATGAGTAAAAACAACTAATATACACCTACATGATGAATAAAAAACAAAACTAAAAACAAACACAACTGGTAAATAAAGTAAATATACAGGACAAAAGGAAACAAGGGTCAAAGGGAAGAAACAGACTAGTTATACAGGAACTACACAGGGCTACACGGGAACTACACGGGGCTACACGGGAACTACACGGGGCTACATGGGAACTACACAGGGCAACACGGGGCTACACAGGGCTACACAGGAACTACACGAGGCTACATGGGAACTACACAGGGCTACACAGGAACTACACGGGGCAACATGGGAACTACAGCAGGGCTACACAGAGAGACTACAGTGGGGCTATACAGGAGCTACATGGGGTTACACAGGAACTACACGGGGCTACATGGGAACTACATAGGGTTACATGGGAACTACAGAGGGGCTACAGAGGGACTACAGTGGGACTACAGAGGGCTACACGGGGCTACACAGGAACTACATGGGACAACATGGGAACTACAGAGGGGCCACAGAGGGACTACAGCGGGATTACACAGGAGTTACACGGGGTTACACAGGAACTACATGGGGCTACACGGGAACTACACGGGGCTACACGGGAACTACACAGGGCTACATGGGAACTACAGAGGGGCCACAGAGGGACTACAGTGGGATTACACAGGAGTTACATGGGGTTACACAGGAACTACATGGGGCTACATAGGAACTACACGGGGCTACAATGGAGCCAACTAGGCAGCGGAGGCTACATGGGAACTACACGTGGAGCTACATGGTTCAAACCCAGCAACACTCTCCTTCAAGAAAGAGGAAACAGAGCTTTTTAGAAAGGAAAAATGGCCCCGATTAAAGAACAAGGAAAATTCATTAACAAGAAGGAGTCCGTCGTTTCCCAGAGGAAGGTCTGCCATGCAATAAACGGTCCACACATCAACACTGAAAGATGTCGAGTCCGTAAAGGAAACATGATCATGTCTAATGCGCAGAATTAAGAAAAACAGCATCGTGTTAACATTCTGGAAGATGACAGCGGGTAAGAAAGATAAATGGACCCTGCAAACAGAATCCAACAGCACATTAAAGCGGTAACTCACCATGGTCGAGTGAGTTTCATCCCAGGGATTCGGGGGGTTCAACATGTGCAAGTCAGAAAGTGTGTGATTCATCACATAAACAGAATTAAAAACAAAAACGACATGATCATCTCAATAGAGGCATAAAAAGCATTTGCTAAAATCTAGCATTGCTTTATGATAAAAATCCTCACCCAACTAGGCATGGAAGGAACATACCTCAAAATAATAAAAGCCAAATATGACACACCTGCAGCCGACATCATATTCAACGGGGAAAAGCGGAAAACAGCCCCCCAAGCACTGGAACGAGAGAAGGTTGCCCTCCCCTCACCCTCCCGCCCTCACAACATAGTGCTCAGAGTCCTGACCAGCACTCCCAGGGAAGAGAGAGAAAGAGAGGGCATCCAAATGGGAAAACAGGAAGTCAAACTATCTCTGTTTGCCAATGTTGTGACTGTATACCTCGAACACCCTAAAGGCTCCTCCAAGACTCCTCGATTTGACAAAAGAATTCAGTCAAGTCTCAGGTTACAAAATCAATGTGCACAAATCAGTAGCACAACGACCAAGCTGAGAAGGAAACCAAGAACTCAGGCCGGGCGCGGTGGCTCATGCCTGTAATCCCAGCACTTTGGGAGGCCCACGGGGGTGGCTCACTTGAGGTCAGGAGTTTGAGACCAGCCTGGATAACATGGTGAAACCCCATCTCTACTAAAAATACAAAAATTAGCCTGGGTGTGGTGGCGGGCTCCTGTAATCCCAGCTATCCCGGAGGCTGAGGCAGGAGAATTGCATGAACCCGGGAGGTGGAGGTTGCAGTGAGCCGAGATGGCGCCACTGCACTCCAGCCTGGGCGACAGGGCGAGACTCCGCCTCAAAAAAAATAAAAGTAAATAAATAAATATGTGGGAAAAAAAAAAACCTCAATCCCTTTTACAATATCTACGCAATGACAACACACACACACACACACACAAAACAAACCTACGAATGTACTTAACCAAGGAGGTGAAAGACCTCTACAAGGAGAACTACAAAATGCTGCTGAAAGAAATCATGAATGACACAAACAAATGGAAATACATCCCATGCTCAAGAATTGGAGGAATCAATATTGTGAAGTAACCAAACTGCCCAAAGCAATCTACAGATTAAGTGCAATTCCTATCAAAGTACCAACATCGCTTTTCACAGAATTAGAAAAAAAAATCCTAAAATTTGTATGAAACCAAAAGGGAGCCTGAATAGCCAAAGCAGTTCTAAGGAAAAAGAACGAAGCTAGGCCGGGCGAAGTGGCTCACACCCAGCACTCTGGGAGGCTGAGGCGGGTGGATCACAAGGTCAGGAGTTCGAGACCAGCCCGGCCAACACGGTGAAACTCCATCTTTACTAAAATACAAAAAATTAGCCGGGTGTGGTGGCAGGTACCTGTAGTCCCAGCTCCTCCGGAGGCTGAGGCAGGGGAATCCCTTGAACCTAGGAGGCGGGGGTTCCAGTGAGCCGAGATTGTGCCACTGCACTCCAGCCTGGCGACAGAGTGAGACTCTGTCTCAAAAAAAACCCCCAAAAAACAAAACACAAATCTGGAGGCATCACATTACCCAACTTCAAATTACACTTGTGATGGTTTCTATTGAGTGTCAACTGGATTGGATTGAAAGATGCAAAGTACTGATCCTGGGTGTGTCTATGAGGGTGCTGCCAAAGGGGGTCTACATTTCACAGAGTCCATGGACTGGGAGAGGCAGACCCGCCCTCAGTAGGCACCATCTAATCTGCGGCCAGCACGGCCAGAATAAAGCAGGCAGGAGAAGATGGAAGAGCCAACTTGCTGAGTCTTCCGGCCCCATCCTTCTCCCGTGCTGGGTGCTTCCTGTCCTCGAACATCAGACTCCAAGTTCCTCAGCTTTTGGACTCTTACACGTACACCAGTGGTTTGCCAGGGGCCCTCGGGCCTTTGGCCACAGACTGAAGGCTGCACTGCCAGCTTCCCAACTTTTGAGATTTTGGGACTCGGACTGATCCACCACTGGCTTCCTGGCTCCTCAACTTGCAGACGGCCTATTGTGAGGCTTCACCTTGTGATCCTGGGAGTCAACTCTCCTTAGTAAACTTCCTGTCATGGGCCAGGCGCGGTGGCTCACGCCTGTCATCCCAGCACTTTGGGAGGCCGAGGCGGGCGGATCACGAGGTCAGGAGATCGAGACCATCCTGGCTAACACGATGAAACCCCATCTCTACTAAAAATAAAAAAAATTAGCCGGGCGAGGTGGCGGGCGCCTGTAGTCCCAGCTACTCGGGAGACTGAGGCAGGAGAATGGTGGGAACCCGGGAGGCGGAGCTTGCAGTGAGCCGAGATGGTGCCACTGCACTCCAGCCTGGGCGACAGAGCGAGACTCTGCCTCAAAAAAATTAAATAAAATAAACTTCCTTTCATATGCACATCTATCCTATCAGTTCTGTCCCTCTAGAGAACCCTGACTGACACTACAAGGCTCTGTGTTTGGATGTGTCCCCGCCCAAATCTCATCTTGAAATGCAAGCCTCAGTGTTGGAGGTGCAGCCTGGCGGGAGGTGACTGGAGGTGACTGGATCACGGGGAATGATTTCTCAGGAGTGGTTTAGCACCATCCCCCTTGGTCCTGTCCTTGCCTGGTCGTTTAAAAGTGCGCAGCGCGTCCCCTCTTGCTCTCTCGCTCCTGCCTTCACCATGTGACATGCAAGCTCCTGCTTTGCCTTCTGCCAGGACCGGAAGTTTCCAGAGGCTCCCCAGAAGCAGATGCCAGTGATGTGGTTCCTGTACAGCCTCCAGAACCATGAGCCAACCGAATGTCTTTTAAGTTACCCAGTCCCAGGTACTTCTTTTTGTCTTTTTTTTGAGACAGAGTTTCACTCTGTCGCCCAGGCTGGAGTACAGTGCAGTGACATGATCTCAGCTCACTGCAACCTCTGTCTCCCAGGTTCAAGTGATTCTCCTGCCTCAGCTTCCCAAGTAGCTGGGACTACAGGTGCCCACCACCAAGCCTGACACATTTTTTTTTTTTTTGAGATGGAGTCTTGCTCTGTCACCAGGCTGGAGTCCGGTGGCATGATCTCAGTTCATGACAATCTCCACCTCCCAGGTTTAAGCGATTCCCCTGCCTCAGTCTCCCGAGTAGCTGGGACTACAGGCACGCACCACCATGCCCAGCTAATTTTTTGTATTTTAGTAGAGACGGGGTTTCACCATGTTGGTCAGGCTGGTCTTGAACTCCCAACCTCAGGTGATCCGCCCGCCTCAGCCTCTCTCAAAGTCCTAGGATTACAGGCGTGAGCCACTGCACCTGGCCTCAGGTATTCCTTTATAGCAATGTGAGAATGGACTAACACAGTATAGTTACCAAAACAGCATAGTACTGATATAAAAGGAGATACATAGACCAATGGGATGGAATAGAGAATCCAGAAGTAAAACCAAATACTTACAATCAACTGATCTTTTCAAAGTCTAAATAAACATAAATTGGAGAAAAAGACACCCTATCAAATAACTGGTGCTGGGAAAACTGGCTGGCCACGTGTAGGAGAATGAAACTGGATCCCTATCTCTCAGCATATACAAAAACCAACTCAAGATGGATGAAAGACTTAAATCTAAGACCTGAACCATAAACATTCTAGAAGGAAATCGAGGAAAGCTCTTCTGCACATTGGCTTAAGCAAACAGTTTTGACTAGAACCACAAAAGCAAATGCAACAAAAAGAAAAATAAATGCGACCTAATTCAACTAAAAAGCTTCTGCACAGCCAAAGAAATAATCATCAGAGAAAACAAACAGCCCACAGAATGGGCGAAAATATTTGCAAACTATGCATCTAACGAAGAGGTAATATCAAGTATCTACAAGGAACTCAAACCAATCAGCAAGAAAAAAAACAAAGAATCCCATCAAAAAGTGGGCAAATGACATGTGAATAGACATTTCTCAAAAGAAGATATACAAATAGCCAGCAAACGTGAAAAAGCGTTCAACATCATGAATCATCAGGGAAATGCAAATTAAAACCACAATGAGATGCCACCTTGCCCTACAGCCAGAATAGACATTATTAAAATGTAAAAAAGACCAGTGCGGTGGCTCACGCCTTAATCCCAGCACTTTGGGAGGCCAAAGCGGGTGGACCACAAGGTCAGGGGTTCGAGACGAGCCCGCCCAACATGGTGAAACCTGGTCTCTGCTAAAAAGACAAAAAATTAGCCAGGCGTGGTGGCAGGTGCCTGTAGTCCCAGCTACTCAGAAGGCTGGGGCAGAAGAATCACTTGAACCTGGGAGGTGGACGTTGCAGTGAGCCAAGATCGCGCCATTGTACTCCAGCCTGGTGACAGAGCTAGACTTCATCTCAAAATAAAATAAAATAAATAAGTAAATAAATATAAATAAATAATTAGTACAACATCTATGAAAACAGCATGGAGATTTCTCAAAGAATTAAAAGCAGATCTACCGCGTGCTCCAGCAGTCCCACTACTGAGTATCTACCCAAAGGAAAATAAGTTATTATATCAGAAAGACAATTGCACACATATGTTTATCACAGCACAAGTCACAATTGCAAAGATATGGAACCAACCTAAGTATCCATCAACCAACGAGTGGATAAAAAAATGTGGTCTATATACACCATGGAATACTACTCAGCCATAAAAAAGAACAAAATAATGTCTCCACAGAAACCAGAATGGATCTGGAGGCCATTACTCTAAGTAACTCAGGAATGGAAAACCAAATACTGTATGTTCTCACTTACAAGTGGGAGCTAACCTATGGGTACACAAAGGCATGCAGAGTGATATAATGGACACTGAAGGCTCAGAAGTGGGGAGGGCAGGAGGAGGAGTAAGGGATAAAAGGCGACATATTGGGTACAATATATACTATTTGGGTGTCAGTGCAGTAACATATCAGACTTTGTCATTATACAATTCATCCATGTAACCAAATGCCACTTGTACCCCAAAAGCTATTGAAATATATGAAACATAAATCGATGTAAGATCCCTGACTTAACTGTAACTTTAGATATTGTTAACTCAAATATATGTGTTAACATTTCTCGGCCATGCGTGGTGGCTCACGCCTGCAATCCCAGCACTTTGGCAGGCCAAGGCAGGTGGATTACTTGAGGTCAGGAGATTGACACCAGCCTGGCCAACATGGTGCAACCTCATCTTTACTAAAAATACAAACATTAGGTGGGTGTGGTGCTGGGTGCCTGTAGTTCCAGCTACTCGGGAGGCTGAGGCAGAATTGCTTGAACCTGGGAGGTGGAGATTGCAGTGAGCCAAGATAATGCCACTGCGCTCCAGCCTGGGTGACAAAGCGAGACTCTGTCTTAAAAAAAAAAAAAAAAATTCTAGGGTAATCCCTACAAAGAAAAGAAATAAATCCATAGCAAAATATGCATATTTTAAGAAAACAAGGAAAGCAACAGCAATAGAATTTATAGCTTTCAAACTGACTGAAGGAAAAATAGAATGAAGGTAAAAAAGCTAAAAGCATGAAAAAAAGAAGAGGAAAAAGAATAGAAAAAGTACAAATAGAAAGCACAAATTAAGATAGTATGACTAAACCCAAATTCTATCAATAATTACAATAAATGTAAAAGGACTAAACTAATAAGTTAAAAAGCAAAGACTCAGACTAGATTTAAAAAAAAAATCCAGCTAGAAACGGTTTGCAAGAAATACACCTACGATATAAAAGACGTTTGAAAGTAAAAGGATGAAAAAGTGCTCTACCAGTACTAACCAAAGAATAATGGAGAAATGGTATCAATGTTAGTTAAAATATATATACACACACACATATATATCTGTGTGTGTGTGTGTGTGTGTGTGTGTATATATTTTTTTGAGACGGAGTCTCGCTCTGTCGCCCAGGCTGGAGTACAGTGGCCGGATCTCAGCTCACTGCAAGCTCCGCCTCCCGGGTTCACGCCATTCTCCTGCCTCAGCCTCCCAAGTAGCTGAGACTACAGGTGCCCGCCACCTCGCCCGGCTAGGTTTTTTTTTTTGTATTTTTTAGTAGAGACGGGGTTTCACCGTGTTAGCCAGGATGGTCTCAATCTCCTAACCTCGTGATCCGCCTGTCTCAGCCTCCCAAAGTGCTTGGATTACAGGCTTGAGCCACCGCGCCCAGCCAGTTAAAATATATTTTATAGCAAAGAGCATTACTGGAGTCAAAGAGGTTTACCTCATAATTATAAAAGATTTCACACAATAGAAAGATATAAGAATTCTAATAATAATATGTATATGCACCTACTAACATAACTTTAAAACATATAAAGCAAACAGTGACATAATTGTGTGGAAAATTTGATGAATGCACCATCACAGGAAACTTCAGTATGGCTCTCTTGGTAGAATCAGGCAGAAAAGCAAATAGAATAAAGATGATTTTAGGCTGGGCGTGGTGACTCATGCCTGTAATCCCAGCATTTTAGGAGGCTGAGGTGGGCAGATCACAAGGTCAGGAGTTCAAGACCAGCCTGGCCAATATGGTGAAACTCCATCTCTACTAAAAAGACAAAAATTAGCCAGGTATGGTGGTGTGCATCTGTAGTCCCAGCTACTTGGGAGATTGAGGCAGGAGAATTGCTTGAACCAGGCAGGCGGAGGTTGCAGTGAGCCGAGATAGTGCCATTGCACTCCAGCCTGGGTGACAGAGCGAGATTTCTTCCCCCCAAAAAAGAAAAAGATGAGTTGAGCAACACATTTGGCAAAGCTGGATCTACTGAGTGTGTGTCTATGTTGTGGGGTAGGGGAGTGAGAGGGAGAGAGGGGGAGAGAGATGAGCATGACTGGAAGGGGATACTATGTATCCTCTATTATTATTATTTTTTTTTTGAGAGGGTCTGGCTCTGTCACCCAGTCTGGAGTGCAGTGGCGCGATCTCGGCTCACTGCAAGCTCCACCTCCTGGGTTCACCCCATTCTCCTGCCTCAGCCTCCCGAGTAGCTGGGACTACAGGCGCCCGACACCACGCCCAGCTAATTTTGTGTATTTTTAGTGGAGACGAGGTTTCACCGTGTTAGCCAGGACGGTCTCAGTCTCCTGACCTTGTGATCCGCCCTCCTCAGCCTCCAGAAGTGCTGGGATTACAGGCGTGAGCCACCGTGCCCGGCCGATACCATGTATCCTTTTACAGTCCATGTGGATGATTTATAAAAAGGATCATCGGCCGGGCGCGGTGGCTCAAGCCTGTAATCCCCGCACTTTGGGAGGCCGAGACGGACGGATCACGAGGTCAGAAGATCGAGACCATCCTGGCTAACACAGTGAAACCCTGTCTCTACTAAAAATACACAAAATTAGCTGGGCGCGGTGGTAGGTGCCTGTAGTCCCAGCTACTCGGGAGGCTGAGGCAGGAGAATGGGGTGAACCCAGGAGGTGGAGCTTGCAGTGAGCTGGAGATTGGCGCTTACTGCACTCCAGCCTGGCGACAGAGCTGCAGACTCCGCCTCCCAAAAAAAAAAAAAAAAAAAAAAAAAAGGATCATCTACTTGACTACGAAGCAAATCAAGAAATTTCCAAAACTGGAAACATACAATGTTCCTGGAAGAGTTAGGGTCTTTTTTTTTTTTTTGAGATGGAAAGTCTGGTCATTTCAGGCTGGAGTAGAGCCAGTGGGCCGATCTCAGCTCACTGCAGTTCCTCACTTCCTCCGGTTCACGCATTCTCCTGCCTCAGCCCGGGAGTTGGGACTACAGGCTTCCTGGGCCACCACGGCCTGGCTTTCAATTTTTGTATTTTTAGCAGAGACGGTTTCACCCCCAGAAAGACCCGGATGGTCTTGATCTCCCTGACCCTCGTGATCCAATCTCTGCCCCGGCCTCCCAAAGTGCTGGGATTACAGGCTTGAGCCACCGCTACCTCGCCAGGAAATCATTTTAAAAAAGATAACTAAAAAGCCCCAAGATCCAAGCTTAAAATTGAAAAACAGCCTTCTAAAGAATGAAGTCGGCCGGGCTGTATTCAAGCCTGTAATCCCAGCACTTTGGGAGGCAATGAGGCGGTGGATCACTTGCGGTCAGGGAGGATCAGACCATCCTGGCTAACATGGTGAAAACCCCTCACTTCTACTAAAAATACAAAAACTAGCCGGGCGCAGGTGGCGTATTTCTGTAGTCCCAGCTACTCCGGGAGGCTGAGGCAGGAGAATGGCGGAACCCGGGAGGCATGGAGCTTTAGTGAGCCAAATTATGCCAATCAAGACTCCAGCCTGGGCGACACAGCCAGACCGGGCTCCCCAAAAGGCCGGGCTGTGGCCTGGGCCTCCAATCCCAGCACTTTGGGAGGCCGAGGCGGTGGACTTGAGGTCAGGAGATCAGACCTTCATCCGGCTAACATGGTGAAACCCGGGCTCTACTAAAAAATACAAAAAACTAGCCGGGCGCAGTGGCTGGCTGCCTGTAGTCCCAGCTACTCGGGAGGCTGAGGCAGGAGAATGGCGGAACTCCGGGAGGCTGAGCTTGCGAGTCGGTGATCGCCCCACCGCACTCCAGCCTGGGTGATAGCCGGTGACTCCGCCTCAAAAAAAAAAAGAATGAAGTCAAATAAGTAATCATAATTGACATTCAAACGTTATTAGAATCCAAGTAATGAAACACTCTATATCAAACTGATAAAACGCAGGAAAAACAATACTTTGAGAAAAACTTATGGCCTGAAATATTTATATCATTAAAATATAAGAGCCTGAAAATTAAAGAACTAAGCGACGTCACTTGGAAACAAACCCAAGAAAGCAAAAGGAAGGAAATTATAAAGATAAGATTCGAAATTGATGAGATAGACAACAAAAATGCAACAGAAAGACTCAACAAAGCCAAATACTGGTTATTTTAAAAGGCAGTAAGTTGGCTGGGCGCGGTGGCTCACACCTGTAATCCCAGTACTTTGGGAGGCCGAGGTGGGCAGGTCATGAGGTCAGGAGGTCGAGACCATCCTGGCCAACAGGGTGAAACCCTATCTGTACTAAAAATACAAAAAAATTAGCCGGGCGTGGTAGTGGGCGCCTGTAGACCCAGCTACTCAGGAGGCTGAGGCAGGAGAATGGCGTGAACCCGGGAGGCGGAGCTTGCAGTGAGCTGAGATGGCGCCACTGCACTCCAGCCTGGGCGACAGAGCGAGACTCCGTCTCAAAAAAAAAAAAAGAAAGAAAATATCAGGCCGGGAAGCCTCATGGGAGGTGAGCCAATTTCAGGAGCAGGTAATTTGAACATTACTCAGTTGCAGAAAAAAGAGGGAAAACTTCCTAACGTATATATGAGGCCAGAAAAAAGAGAAAGGAAAATTTTATGTCAGATGTACCCATGAAGATGGATACAAGCTTCCTAAACAAAATCACAGACCAAGCCAGGAGCGGTGCCCATGCTTACAGTCCTAGCTATTGTAGTCTCAGTGAGGTGGGAGGATCACTTGAGCCCAGGAGTTCGAGGCCAGCCTGGGTAACACAGCAAGATGCCACTTCAAAAGGAAAAATCACAGACCAGGCCAGGTGCAGTGGTTCACACCTGTAATCCCAGCACTTTGGGAGGCTGAGGAGGACGGATCACCTGAGGTTGGGAGTTTGAGACCAGCCTGGCCGACATGGCAAAACTCCGTCTCTACTAAAAATACAAACATTAGCCAGGTGTGGTGGTGCACACCTGTAATCCCATCTACTTGGGAGGCTGAGGCAGGAGAATCACTTGAACCCGGGAGGTAGAGGCTGCAGTGAGCTGAGATCATGCCACTGCACTCCAGCCTGGGCAATGGAGCAAGACTCTGTCTCAAAAAAAAAAAAAAAAAAAAAAAATCACAGACCAAAGTCCACAATGTATTAAGAAGGGTAATATGCGGGACCAAGTTGAATTTAACCCAGGAAAGAAAGATTAGTCCCAAATTCAAAAAGTTAGTAATGTCATTCATCACATTTACAGATTAAAGGATAAACAAGCCTATGGGCATCCCCATAGCTGCCGGGAAAGCATTAGGTAGGTGGATTCAATATTCATTCACAACGAAAACTTACAGCAAATGTGGAATCACAGGGGAACTGCCTCAGTGTAGTACAGAATATTGAGCAACCACCGTATTTCATGTTAAAACTTTCCTTTCTGAATCAGAAACAAGACAAGGATGGCTACCATCACCATTTCTATTCAACACTGTCTTGGAGATCTGGACTAATGAAATAAGGAAGGAGGCCGGGCGCGGTGGCTCATGCCTGTAATCCCAGCACTTTGGGAGGCCGAGGCGGGCGGATCACAAGGTCAGGAGATCGAGATCATCCTGGCTAACACGGTGAAACCCTGACTCTACTAAAAATAGAAAAATTAGACTGGCGTGGTGGCGGGCGCCTGTAGTCCCAGCTACTCGGGAGGCTGAGTCAGGAGAATGGTGTGAACCCGGAAGGCAGAGCTTGCAGTGAGCCAAGATCACGCCACTGCACTCCAGCCCGGGCCATAGAACCAGACTCCGTCTCAAAAAAAAAAAAAAAAAAAAAAAACAACAAACAGAAATAAGGAAGGAAAGATATAAGGACTGAAAAGGAAGAAATAAAACCCTCATAGTTTGCAGATGGTGTGTACAAAGAGAACTCCAAATAATTGACAACCAATTCAGTAAGATTTAGGGGCATTTAGCAAGCCTTCTGGATATAAGAGTAACTCATCAAGGGCAACCACAGTCCCTGTATCAGTGGAAAATAAAACCCACGCAATTTATAAAAGCAACAAAAATGTAAAGTTCCTGGGATGAAATCTAACAAATGACATGCAAGATTTTTATGGAGGTTATTAAATATGTTAGAAAGAGGCCAGGCGTGGTGGCTCACGCCTGTAATCTCAGCACTTTGGGAGGCCGAGGCGGGTAGATCATGAGGTCAGGAATTTGAGACCAGTCTGGCCAACATGATGAAACCTCATCTCAACTTAAAACACAAAAATTAGCTGGGTGTGGTGGCGCGTGCCTGTAATCCCAGCTACTCAGGAGGCTGAGGCAGGAGAATCGTTTAAACCCTGAGGTGGAGGTTGCAGTGAGCCAAGATCACACCATTGCAGTCCAGCCTGGGCAACACACAGAGACTATTCAAAATATATATATATATTTTCTTTTTTGAGATGGAGGTCTCGCCAGGTTCCAGGCTGAGTAAAATCATGGATCTGGCTCACTATAAGCCTCACTCTCCCTGGTTCACTTCTATTCTCCGCCTCTGCCTCCTAAGTGAAGACTACAGGCTCACACCTCGGGCCTGCCGAGCCGAGTTTTTGAGACGGAGGTCTCTTCTGTCAGCCTAGGCTGAGGCAGGTGGCTTGATCTCTCAGTTTCACTGTGGTGCCCACTTCTCCCAGGGAGCCAGAGACACCTGCATTCTCCTGCTCCTCTAGCCTCCCCGGTAGCTGGGACTACAGGCTGTGCCGGCCACTTCAGCCTCGCCAAGCATTTTTTTGTATTTTTAGTAGAGACAGGTTTCTTACCCATGTTAGCCAGGATGGTCTCATCTCCTGACCTTTGTGGATCTGCCCTGCCTCGGGCCTCCCAAAGTGCTGGGATTACAGGCTTGAGCTCACTGCTTCTGGCCAGTATATATATATATTTTGAGACGGAGTCTCGGCTTCCCAGGCTGGAGTGCAGTGGCCGGATCTCAGCTCATTGCAAGCCTCAGCCTCCCGGTTCACGGCCATTCCCTCCCCGCCTCAGCCTCCCGAGTAGCTGGGACCACAGGCGCCCGCCACCTCGCCCGGCTAATTTTTTGTATTTTTTAGTAGAGACGGGGTTTCACCGAGTTAGCCAGCATGGTCTCAATCTCCTGACCTCGTGATCCGCCCATCTCGGCCTCCCAAAGTGCTGGGATTACAGGCTTGAGCCACCGCGCCCAGCCCAGTATATATATATTTCTAATGAGGTCTTGCTGTGTTGCCCAGGCTGGAGTGCAGTGGCGTGATCATGGCTCGCTGTGTAGCCTCGACCTCATGGGTTCAGGTGATCCTCCCACCTCAGTCCCTCAGGTGGCCAGGACCACAGGTGTGCACCACCATGCCTGGCTATTTCTTTTTTTAGAAACAATGTCTCATTATGTTGTCAGGCTGGTCTCAAACTCCTGGGCTCAAGCAATTTTCCCTCCTTGGCCTCCCAAAGTGCTGAGATTATAGGTGAGGTCACTGCACCTGGCCTCAATATCTTAGAAATGTCACTTTTCCCTGAATTGATTTATAGAGCCAATGCAGTTCCAAGCAAAACTGAATTGGTGAGCTGTTTCTAAACCTATACAGAAAGGACAAAGGACTGAAGGAGAAGAACGAGGTAGATATTCACCCTACTAGACACGAAATGCTAGAGGAATTAATGCTACAGAAATGCTAGAGTGAAAATGCTAGAGGAATTTAGACATCATGGCATCATGTAAAAACTCAAGGCCAGGCTGGGCACGGTGGCTCACACCTGTAATCCCAGCACTTTGGGAGCTGAAGCAGGAGGATCACCCGAGGCCAGGAGTTCAAGACCAGCCTGGGCAACATAGCGAGATCCTGTCTCTGCAAAAAATTTTAAAAATTAGTTGGGTGTGGTGGCCTGTGCCTGTGTTCCTAGCTACTTAGGAGGCTGAGTTGGGAGGTTCACTTGAGCCTAGGATTTTGAGGCTGCAGTCAGCTATGATCACACCACTATACTCTAGCCAGACAGAATGAGACCCTGTCTTTTAAAAATGAAAGCAGGCCGGGCGCGGTGGCTCAAGCCTGTAATCCCAGCACTTTGGGAGGCCGAGGCGGGTGGATCACGAGGTCAGGAGATCAAGACCATCCTGGCTAACATGGTGAAACCCCGTCTCTACTAACAATACAAAAAACTAGCCGGGCGTGGTGGCGGGCGCCTGTAGTCCCAGCTACTCGGAGGCTGAGGCAGGAGAATGGCGTGAACCTGGGAGGCGGAGCTTGCAGTGAGCCGAGATCGCGCCACTGCACTCCAGCCTGGGTGACGCAGCGCGAGACTCCGTCTCAAAAAAAAAAAAAAAATAAAAAAAAATAAAAATAAAAATGAAAGCAAAAGACTGGACCAGGCACGTGTTGAGGGTCCCCAAGATCATCCTGAGGCTTGGTGATTCAGTGTTACTCAGGACTCAGCACACAGTCACACTGGCTAAGACTCACTACAGTGAACAGTATACAGCAGTGTCAGCACAGGGAAAAGGCACACAGGGCAAAGTCCAGAGCAAACGGGGCTCAGGCACCCAGGAACCCTCGCTCAGGAGAGTCAGAGGAAACGGGGCTCAGGCACCCAGGAACCCTCGCTCAGGAGAGTCAGAGGAAACGGGGCTCAGGCACCCAGGAGTCGTCTCCCAAGGGAATCCTGTGCGATGCGCTTAACTTCTGTAAAAAGTTGTAATGACATTTGTGAAGCGTTGTCTATCTGGGAAGTTCATTAGGGACTCATCACTTGAAGTTTTTACTGGGGGGTAGTCACATTGATACCCTCCGCCTGGCATATACCAAAATTCCAGAGTCCTGGGAGGAAAGTGATGTCCAGCATAAACCACATTGTTTGTAAAGATTAGGCACCGCAAACCACCTTCATCGTTAGGGAAGGTTTATATCAGTCAGGGAACGGTTTCCCAGCCGAGTTCCCAGCCTTGCAGCCAGGCCTTTCTTAGGGCAGCAGTGGCAGCCACAGGGCGCTCCACAGAACAGAAACTGCAAATAGCTGGAGAACATATGGAAAGATGCTCAACTTCATCAAGAATCAGAGAAAGGGCCGGGCGTGGTGGCTCACGCCTGTCATCCCAGCACTTTGGGAGGCCAAGGCAGGTGAATCACGAGGTCAGGAGATCGAGACCATCCCGGCCAACATGGTGAAACCCCGTCCCTACTAAAAATACAAAAATTAGCTGGGCGTGGTGGTGGGCACCTGTAATCCCAGCTACTGTGGAGCCTGAGGTGAGAACGCTTGGAACCTGGGAGGTGGAGGCTGCAGGAGCCGAGATCAAAAGCATGCCCAGCCTGGGTGACAGAGCCAGACTCCCATCTCAAAAACAAAAAGGTCGAAGGGCCAAGGCCAGAGCCAGCTCTTTGTTCAGCATTTTGGGAAGGGGAGCACGGTCAGAGAGACGTGAAACTCCTCATCTTCTACGAAACATAAAAATGAGCCGAGCGAGGAGAATGGCGGAAGCAGTGGATCTCGCCACTGCACTAACCTGGCTATGAGCGACTCGGCTCAAAAAAAAAAAAACAAAACAAAACAACAACAAAAAAGAATCAGAGGAAAAGCATCACCAAAGTATACAATGAAGTTTTACAATTTTACATGGACAGGACTGGCCAAGTGGACAAAGGTTAATAACATCAGTCGTGAATTTACTTTCTGTTGTGATTCAGCTGCTCACAGGATTAAACTCTAGGTGTGGTGTTCAGCAGTTTTACTTCTGCAGCTACAGGGGATAAGGGCTTCTTTTAGGGCCACTATAGAAGCTGGCAGGTCCTTGGTGTGGAGCCTGAGCTCATCTTTTTCTTCCCCACTTTCTCCAGCACAGTTAGGAGCAACCAGCCCATCCCATTATACCCATTAGTTTGACTGCAATGTTTGGAAGCAAATATTTTGTTCCCTGGTAGAATCTGTGCTTCTTACCAGTTCCTTAATGAAGGGTAATTCCATGCATATTTTGAATAATTTTGCAAGATCTCACCATGGACTACTGTATCCTTTTTCTTTTTTTTTTACGGAGTCTCTCCTCTGTCACCTAGTCTGAGTGCAGTGGCATGATCTCAGCTTCACTGCAAGCCTCCGCCTCCCGGTTTACGCCATTCCTGCCCTGCCAGCCTCCTAGTAGCTGGGACTACAGGCTCTGCCACTGTGCCTGGCTAATTTTTGTATTTTAGTAGAGACGGGTTTCATCACAAGCAGGGAAGCCAGGATGATCTCTCGCGATCTCCTGACCTTGTGATCCACCTGCCTCAGCCTCCCAAAGTGTTGGGACAGGTGAGCCACCGCCTGGCCTATATCCTCTTTTACTACTGAGATTATTAGGCCCTTAGTGTTTAAATCTAATAATTTTTTTTTTTTTGATGGAGTCTCGCCTTCATACCAGGCTGGAGTGGTGGCCGGATCTCAGCTCACTGCAAGCCTCGCCTCTGGTTCCCGCTTATTCTCCTGCCCAGCCTCCCTGAGTAGCTGGGACTACAGGCTACTCACCACCTCGCCCTCGCTAGTTTTTTGTATTTTTTAGGTAGAGACGGGTTTCACCGGTGCCAGCTGTGGATGGTCTCTGGACCTCCTGACCTCGTGGATCCGCCCATGCCCCGCCTCCCAAAGTTTGGTTTGTGCTTGAGCCACCACTACCCGGGCCTAAAATCTTAATAATATTAAAGAACCAATTCCAGAAGTCCCAGAACCAGTGCAGAGAACTCATCTGTAAGACCTTCCTCTGCAGCCAAATCCCTGGCACCAAAATTCTGCCGCTGGCTGGATCTAGAGAAGGCCGAACCAGTGGAGCAGAAGAGATTTACTATCTGTGACCAAGCCCTGCTTGTGCATAGCTGATGCTGGATTGCCTCAGAAGATTTTGTGGGAGTATGGGAATTTTGTTTATGCCTGCCCCACTGTTCAGGAGGTGGCCAAGGGCTGATGCCCCCACTTTCTGGAAGCTCCCAGGCTTGCTTTTGAAGACTCTGACTGCTCTGACCTCACTCATGCACAGATACACACTCGGCTTTTCAGGTCACACTTTTGGGAACAATCACTTATTCTTAGCATCTTTTGCCATCTGGACAGGATGAAAGTTTCCCAAATCATCGTGTCGTTCCGTTTTTTTTTTTTTGAGACGGAGTTCTGCTCTGTGCCCCAGGCTGGAGGCAGGTGGATCTCGCTCACTGCAAGCCTCCAGGGTTCACGCCATTCTCCCTGCCTCAGCCTCCTAGTAGCTGCACTGCCCGCCACCTCGGCCTCGCTAGTTTTTGTATTTTTTAGTAGAGACGGGTTTCTCACAGTGTTGCTTGTGGACGCCTCATCTCCTGGACTCAGGATCCGCCTGCCTCGCTCCAAAGTGCTGGGATTACAGGCTTCGGCTCACTGCCGGGCCTCCTTTTTAGCACTCCCCGTCGCTGTGGCTCTCATGCCCAACCCAGCACTTTGGGAGGCTGAGGTGGGCAGATCGGCCTGAGGCTGTGGGGACCGAGACCAGCCTGGCCAACATGGAGAAACCTTTATCTCTACTGCAGATAAAACTAGCTGGATGTAGTGGTGAGTGCCTGTAATCCCACTGGCATCTAGAGCTGAGACAGGAGAATCGGCTGAACCTGGGAGGCTTAAGCTTGCAGTGAGCCTTGCAGTAGCACCACTGCACTCCCCGCCTCTGGGCAACAGCGCCTCGTCCCTGTGTCGGTGGCTCCACGCTTGGAATCCCAGCACTTTGGAGGCTGCGTCGAAAGGGTGACTCCGGCCAGGCCTGTGGCATCACACCATCCTGGCTAACACGGAAACCCCGCCTCTACTAAAATGCTGTAAAAATGAAGGTCGGAAGTAGTATGGCTTGTGGTCCCAGCTACCCGGGAGGCTGAGGCAGGAGAATACGTGGAACCCGTGAGGAGCCTACAGAGCCAAGATCGCTACCATCGGGTGACTCCAGTCTCAATGCAGAGCGAAACTCTTATCTCAAAAAAAGAAGAAAAGAAAAAGAACACCTAAAGCTCTATGGCTTGCCTTCTTAAAAAGATGTTCTCTCCAGAATGCCTGAAGCTTTCAGCCTGGCATCTGTAGATCATTACAGTCGCAGAGTAGTGTGTCGGCAATAGAATACCTGTTCAGGATGTTCATACATAAGGTGTCCAGGAAAACAAATGAGGGTGAAAAATAAAGCTGTACTACTTTAGAAAGTCCCAAAAATATAGAATTCACTAAGAGCTTGGAGCAGAAGACTCAGGAGATAAAACCAGTGAAAGTACCAGAAAATTCTACTCTTTTGATCGGACCATCCATGGAACCCCTGCTCTCACAGCAATGTAACCAGTTGGAAATAGGTTACTGCTGAGAGGTAGAGACCAACCTGAGAGGAGCTGCAGCAGTTTAGATTGTGCTACCACTGACAGCCTCAAGCACAGCAAGGCTCATTCCCAAAAAAAAAAAAAATTCACTTCTAACAAGGAAAGAGAATAAAGTAATTAGAAAACATATGGTAAGATTACCCATAAATTCAGTATTTAAAACAAATCGAGGGTCTCTATGATGGATTCGGCCTCTCCCATGTGCTAATAAATACCAACTAACTCCCACTTCTTTTTTTTTTTTGAGATGGGAGTCTCACTGTCACCCAGGCTGGGAGAGGCAGGCCGACCTCAGCCACCGTAAGCCTCGGGCCTTCCTGTCTCTTATCTGCCTCTGCAGCCTCCTATAGCTGACCATATGCCACCTCAGCCTCCTCGGCTAGTTTTTTTGTATTTTTTAGGTAGAGATGGGTTTCACTGGTTCGCCCAGGATGGTCTCTGCATCTCCTGACCTTGTGATCCGCCTGCCTTGGCCTCCCTAAAGTGCTGGGATTACAGGCTTGAGCCACCGCTGCCTGCCAACTAACCCCCACTTCTTACTCTCCCCTCAAGGGAGAAACCTGTCAATTTAGTTTCTTTGTCTGACACCCCTACACTGTTGTGGCTTTACCACCACCCCAGCTCCGTGTGCTTCAGCTGCATTTCACGCATCCTCTCCTGGCTTCCCAACCTTCGACACTTTTAATGTCCTGGTTTCTGCAGTCTGCCTCAAGGCTCTAGGCCTTTCCTGTTGTGATCCTCAGAACTCTTCCACCCTCTACTCATTACCTGATTCTAAAACTACTTCCGCATTTTTAGCAGTGTGTTACACTGCACCCCACCCTGGTACCACAATCCATTCTTTTTTTTTTTCTGATTTTTGAGACAGAGTCTTGCTCATCAACCTGGCTGGAGTGCAGTGGCATGATCTCCACTCACTGCCGCAATCTCAGCCTCCCTGTGGATTCAAGCACTCCTCTGCCTCAGCCTCCCAGTAGCTGGGACATGCATGCACCCTGCCACCATGCCTGGCTAATTTTGCTTTTTAGTAGAGACAGGGTTTCACCATCTTGGCTGTACACTCAGGAACTCCTGATCTCTGTGATCCACCTGCCTCGGCCTCCCAAAGTGCAGTAAGGATTTCATGCTTGGAGTCAGACCTAACCCTCCTAGTTATTATTTTTCTAATGTTGCCTAATTTACTAAAAGCTTAGCAGCTTCAAAACATAGTTCTGTAAAAGTCCAGAAATCTGGTGACTCCGATCAGGTTCTGCTTTAGGGTCTCACATGAAACGCCATGTTAGTGCCTGACCTCTGTAGGAGACTCCCTGGGAAGAAACCTGTTTCATGGCCATTGTAGGCAGAATTCATGTCTTAGGCTGTTGGATCGAGGTTTCCTTTGTGTGACCTCCTCCATTCTCAGCAAGCCAACAACAGAGCGGCCCAGACCCTTTCCCCTGTGTGCTTGAATCTCCTGCCCTTATGCTCCATTTCTGAGCGAAAAAGTTTTTACCTGAGAATTTGAGTCTCACTCTGTCGCCTAGGCTGAGGCAGCGGCCGGATCTCAGTCATCAGCAGCCCTCCTGTTCACGCCATTCTCCTGCCTCAGCCTCCCATACCCAGGCTCTGCCACCACACCTGGATAATTTTTTAATTTTATAGAGATGGGGCTGCTCTACCATGCCAGCCAGGATGCATGTCTCATCTCCTGACTCACGATCCCACTCCTGCCTCCCAAAGTGCTGGGATTGAGAAGTGAGCCACCTGCCTGGCTTTTTTTTTTTAAGATGAGCCCTTGTTCTTGGCTGCATGGAGTACAGTGGTGCACCCTGGACTCACTGCAACCTCCTCCTCTGGGGTTGAAGTAATTCTCCTGCCTCAGCCTCCCAGGCTGGGATTGAGAGGCACCATGCCTCAAAGCTAATTTTTTGTATTTTTAGGTAGAGATGGGGTTTCACCTGATGCTGGCCAGGCCTGGTCTCAACTCCCACCTCCAGCATCTCCCTGTACTGCAAACAGCCATGGAACTTGCCTTGCCCTTTCTATTCTCCTACTTCAGCCTCCCAAAGTGCTGGGTTTATAGGCTCACACTGCACCCTGCCCCAAGCTGCCTCCTTAAGGGCTCATGGACACCTTTGGGCCCACTCCAAATAAGATATAGTTCCCAATTTTAAGGTCAACTGATTAGCAGTGCCAATTCCCATCTTGTAAATTTCTTTTAGAAGAAGAGGGCTGAGGTTGGGACCAGCCCCAGCCGCCCTGGTTCCCAACCGGCCCATCCCCTGCCACCCCATTCTGTTCCCAGAAGATTGCTCTGCACAGCTGTGGCAGCCGTGGATGAGCTGGAGGTAGGAGTTTGGTGCTGGGGGTGGGAACACCCAGGCAAAGCAGCCGCGACTCAGAGGATCTACACCCTCCCCTGCGCTCACCTCCTCGGGCCGGCCTCCCAAGGTGGGCCACCTGCTCCAGCATGTAGCGCCCACACCCAGATAATGAGGCCCGCGGCCAGCCCCTGCAGCATGTTGTCACACACACGCCGAAGTACACCTGGCTGGGACCTTAGGGCGCCTCAGCCACAGCAGCTGCTACAGGGACTCACGGTAAAGCCCCTGTTGGGCAGTCCCATCCTGTCCTCTCTACCTGCCCCTCACACAGCCTCAGGAGGAGCTTCTAGGCCCTGAGGCTGTGTGGCCAGCCTCTGTCTCTGTTTTATCTTCAGAAGAGGAGCACCTGTGCTGCATAAACAGCAGAAATGGCATGGACCCAAACCATCCCAGGGGGCCTGAATGGAATAGGGGGGGGGAATGGAATGGAATGGAAGGAATGGGGAATGGGACGGAATGGAATGGAATGGACTGGAATGGGGAATGGACGGGAATGGAATGGGGGGGAATGGAATGGAATGGAATGGAATGGAATCAATGGAATGGATGGAATGGACGGGACGTGGAGGGGGGGGAGGAATGGACCAATGGAATAATGGACCGGAATGGAATGGATGGACAACGGAATGGACTGAATGGAATGGACCATGGGAGGAGGCCGGGTTGCGCCCGCCAGGAGGGGACTGGGGCACTCAGGGGCACGGCTGCCTCCTGAGCAGTGGCCCCCCAGGCAAGGGCAGCCCCCATGACAGTCATGCAGGTAGTTCACCAGGACTTTGCTCCCCTCACTCCAGGGGCCGGGGGTCCAGTGTGGAGGAGCAGGGCCCCCTCCACACACTCTGACCCAGTGGCCTTGTCTCTGTGCAGGTCCTTGGTTTATGGACAGGGATCTCCTTCCCCAAGAATCCTGACAAATGGACCCTGCGGGGTTTCACCCACCTGCCTGGGTGCGGCTGAGGCTGATGCTTTCTGCAAGCCGGGTGGCTTCTGAGCCCCTGGTCTCTCTGTGTGCCTGGGCCTCCGGCTCCCGGCCAGGTCCTCCGACAGGTGGAAGCGGGCAGGCTCTCTGCACAGGGCTTGGTGCACCTCCAGCAGGCAGTAGGCATCGGCAGCTATGTGGGGAGTCGGCCTCAGCCTCCTGGGGCAGAGGGTGGGAGGGCCGTGGGGCATGAGGAGGGGTCACTCCCACCTACCACCCCACACACCTGCATAGATGAGCTGCTCCTCACAGAGTGGCCTCCGGTCCCAGTTGGACAGCTGCTGCGTCTTGTCCAGGGCTGTGCCCAGCACCTGCTGCACCAGGAGGCTCAGGCCCCTCAGCCCCTTGGCCCTGTCCGTGCCTGAGGTTGGCATGTTTGCCACCCGCATCTGCTAAGACAGTGCCCTGCAGGGTGATGCGTCTAGCCCTGGAGGGAGCACAGCTCACCGCGCCCACTCACACCGGCTCTGTGGGACTCCAGAGGAGGCCCTGCCCCCCTCCACCAGCGGCCGTGCAGGAGAGACAGGGAGAAGGAGCGACACATCGAGGGCAGGCTCCACGTGGGGGTCGCAGGCTGCAAGTACTGCACACCAGGGCCAGCTCCGGGTTCACACCTTCACCTCCAGGGGCTCCCTCCCAGAGCTCCTCCAAGTGGAACCCGGGGCTCAGGTCCGAGGGAAGGTGCCCTCACACCAGATAAGGGCCCCACAGGGGCTCAGGGATGCCCGCGCCAGGAGGCTCTGCTCCCTCCCTGGGGACGCCAGATCCACCTCTGCCAGGCTCTGCTCGGGGGGCTGTGGTGACTAAGGCTGAGCTGACAGGAATCCGGCAGGAGAAGCCCAGGGCCACTGGAAAGGTGTGGAGGGGCCCCAAGCAGCCCTCAAAACCCAGGCCCACCCGACGTCGTGTGAGCGGCTCAGTGGGTGCCCACCTGTCTGTGCACCAGCAGCAGGTCCACGCCACCCAGAATCTGCTTCTCCACATGGGCCAGGGCGGGGCAGGATGCGCCCAGTTTCTGTAGGTCCCCCACCATCCCGTAGCCTGTGGGCGGGAACCATCATGGGAGGGGCGCCTGCAGGCAGGGACAGCACTGTCCCCGGACCCCAGGGTGCACCCAGCACCCTCCCCGGGGCGCACAGAGGGAAGGGTCAGGCAGAGGTGGGGGCTGCTTCCCTTCTGGACTGGGCAGGGGGCCCCAGGGCTTCACTCACCCAGCTTGGTGATAGAGGGGTCCGAGAGGAGCTGGGCCACCAGCCGGGAGAAGGCCTGGGCTCCCTGCCCTGTTGGTGGCTGTGAGAGTGCCAGGACGTCCAGAAGGAACACGCGGCCCTCCACGGCCACCTGCAGGAGTGACGGCCGAGGCCGGCCCCCAGCAACGAACACAGGTGTCCACTCCAGGTCTACACCAACTACTTGGTGGGGCTGTGGGCAGAAAGGGGCAGATGTGACCGTCAGGGCCAACTCGGCTCTGCAGCGATGGCAGCCTGGAGGGTCTGAGCAGCAATGTGAGCCTGGGCTTCAGGGAGACGCCCCTGCACCCCTGCATGCTTGTAGGGCTTGGGCTGTTGGGGGGCACTAAGGCCAGTGCCCCAGCTGCCCCTTGCTTTCTGTGGCTGGACCAGAGAGGGAGGCCTGGCCTAGTGCCAAAGGCAGTGCCCGTGTCAGGATGCACCCCCGTCTCGTGCCCCATCTGTAAAACGGGGATCCCACGGCACCTTCCACAGGCTGGCAGGACTGGGTAAATGCCAGCACCCAGCACCCAGCGCCCAGCACCCAGCATCCCGGAGGCTCAGCAACACAGCGCGGGGAATGGCTGCCCTCACAGCAGCCCTGGGGCACCTGGCGGGCCCACGCCCAGAGGCCTTGCCTCTCCGAATGCCATGCTCCTGATGCTCCTCCAATGCCTGGCAGGGGGATCCCACTACCGGGCGCTGCCCCAGCGGCCAAGGGGCTCACCTGCAGGAGTGTACCCTCATATCTGGTCAGGTCTTCCCACGAGGCCAGGAGGTGGATGTTCTCCCTGGGGATGGGCAGCTGGTAGTAACGGTCCTTCACGTCCTTCACCTCCAGCCTCGAGTCAGCCTCAGCCGCCCTGGGAGGAGCAGAGCTGGTAGCGCCCCCATGTCCCTGGTCCCCCACTCACTCTGACCTCGGAGCAGGAGGGGAGCGTTTGGGGCGTTTGGTGGGGGCATCTCGGGTCGTGGCTCCTCCTCCCACGCCGGCTCAGTCCAGCCCAGCGTGACCCCTGCTCCTGCCTCTCCTCCCAGTGGCTGCCCTCCCAGACCATAGGGCAGCCTGCTCCTCAGGGTCCCGGGTGGGTTGGGCTGGCCATGGATCTGGCTGCAGAGTCTGTGGGCTGGCAGCAGAGTAGGAGGGCTGGGCCCTGCTGTCTTGTCTGCTCTGTGTATAGCTGTGCTCTTTGTTTTGTCTTGATTTCTAATTCTCAAGCCACTGGCGTGCAGATTGGTGAGCTGTCGTCCCAAGGGTAAGGGCCATCCTGGGCGGAACCCACCCCTAGCTGGGGTCACCTGGCGGAGCTCACCTCCCCTGGAGACTGAGCTGGCGGAGTTCCACAGCCACCGCAGCCGGCAGCCGCTCCTCGGGCAGTGAGAGGCCCATGGCACACCGGGCGGCCGTGACTGGGTCACCGTGGGAGACCAGCAGCTGAGACAGCCGCTCCTGAAGCCACGGGCTCTGCCCCACCAGGCCCTGTGGGGAGGGTGGCCGTGAGGATGGAGATGGGGACGTTGCTGTGCCACAGGGCTCTGCCCCGAGGGACCCCCATAGACCCCGACCTTGCAGACTGGCTCTTAGCACTCGGGGAGGAGGGGCAGCCGTCTACCCCAGGCCTGCAGTGCCTGTCCTGCCTGAGGTCAAGGTTCCACAGGACCAAAGCGGCTGAGATAGAGGTGCTAAGGCAAAGGGTGTCCACCAGCCAGTATAGCCCTGGCTGGCCCTCCGGGTCTCCAAGCCTGAGGTGAAGGCTGCCCACCTCAGCTCAGCCCTGGCTGGCCCCTCCTGGCCTCCAAGCCTCCGCCGGCCCTCCTGCTCTCACCAGGCATCTGCCCCCACCCCGGATCCCAGGAACCCGGGTGTGTTTTCTGGAGCACCTGCCCAGCCTGCCCCATCTCCACACTCCTCCTCTTGCCGGGGGAGACCCTCTGCCCCTTCCCCTCCTCCTCACTGTGTGGGGTTTGACTGACAGGGCTTAGGAGGCTACTGGGCACCCATTCACCCACGGCCCAAGAGCAGACAGAGGGGTGCCCTCCGGGTGGCAGTGACCAAGGGGGTCCCAAGAATCCTCATCCTCACCAGGGTGAGCTCTCTCCCACCCTGCAGCCAGCCGCCTGTGGCAGCGCCCAGCCCAGGAGCAGAGGCACCCACAGGCCTGCAGGACCCTCGGCCCCCACCAGGAAATGCAGGGCCCAGCACGAGCGAGGGTCTTCCTCCCTGCACGGTCCCGGAGTCCATGGGTCCAGGATGGCCTTGGGTGTCAGGCGGGAAGGGAGGGGACCCGCCCGGGAGGCTGAGCTCCTGCACGACTTCCCGCCCCACGGCCTCGAGGAGGGTCCGCCTGCCCCGCTGGCTTCAGGCCCAGCAGCCCGAGGCTGCTTCCCCGGCGTGGGTTCCCACGTGGACGACAATACGTGGAAGCCGCCTGCATTCTTCAGGACGTCCGCTGCCCTTCCGGCCGGCTCCATGCTGGCACCGGCCGGGGGGGCCCGGCCTTCCTCCTTCCGGCCTCGCCCAGGCGCCCCGCACCTCTCTGGTGACTCTCAGCCCCCACCCAGCCCCACAGGTAGCTCCGCTGGGCCGGTTCAGGTGGCACGGATGCTGCCGTCCACCTGGAACGAGGCCCAGTCAGGCTCCACCGATGCCCTCAGCTCCCGCTCAGGCCTCCCGGGCCTGGGGACCCCGCACCCGCCTGCCAGGCACGTGCCCCAACACGGGGTCGGGGTCAGCAGCCCTCGTGAAGGCCTCAGCTCTGCCTGCTGTTTTCAGGAGGCTCTGGGCCTGTGCCCCCAGGACAGCTGCCCAGGCAAGAGCACGAACTCACCTGCACGTGGTCAGCCCAGTTTTCCTGAGACAGGCTCTTCTGCAAAAGCAAACGGGAAGGGACAGTTGCCAGGCAGCTCCAGAGGCTGAACAGGGGCCTGGTGGGAGTTTTCCTCGACCCCTGGCAGGGTACATCCTTGTAAGAGCCCAGGTGCTCACCCACCGTGGTGCCACAGCCCAGAGCCAGGGCCCCACGGCCTCCCCTTCACCCAGGCCTGGCCCAGCTCGCCCAGCTCTGGGGTGAGAAGCAGCTCCTGCTTGGGACATCGGTGCAAACCCACAGCGCGCAGTGAGTATCCCAGGCCAAAGTCTGTGGCTCAGGCCATGGCTGGCCGCCCCCAGGACCCCTTCCTGCTCATGAACCTCCACAAACCGCTTGTGGCACAGGTGCCGCAGGGCCGCCAGGCGCTGCCACATGGCCGCATTGGGACACAGCGCTGAAAGGAAAGGCCAGCTCAGCACTGCGGGCTCAGGGCAGCCTCACCACGGCCTCCTTCTGGGGCAGGCAGGAGACGGGCAGGGGGGCTGAGCCTGCCTCTTCACCACCCTCCACCTCTGCCCCAGACCTCACCCCCTCCCCACCGCTTGGGCCTCTGCTGGGGTCCACCCCACTCAGCCTGGGGGTCCCGCCGGCCCCGGGCTCTCCCTTGCATGTGTGCGGCGGGCCCTTTCATCTGGGCCTCCCTCTGGGGGCTCCCTGTCTTTCCTCAGGGAGGTTCCTTCCTGGCGCTGGCATCTGCGTGTGTGCCCTGCCCTTCTCTCACTGGCAGGGAAAACCTCGTGGACAGAGCCAGATGCTCACTGTGGGTCCCGTGACTGGAGCTCCATGAGCCGCAGGGGCCCGAGGCCCACGCACGTCCACAGTCTCCGTCAGCCTCCCCTCCATACTCCACCCCAGAGCCTGAGGGGGCCCCGGGGAAGGCACCACGGTCTGGCCGAGCCCCTTCCCCCGAGGGCGTGGCAGCCAGTGGTGCTAACGGGCTGGCCAGTCCTCAGCGGGATGCCGACCGTTCAGCGCCCCGCCCAGAACGCAGCCATGGGGAGCCGGGCGACCATCTGTCCTAAGGCCCCTGCCTGGCTCTGGCCCAACCTCACCGAGGGTCCCTGTGACACACACTCTCAAGACACGTGGGTGCCCTTGCCAGCACTTGCCTCCAACACCTGGGAGCACCCTGTGGTGGGGACCCCATCTGCAGGCTACAGTGGAGGTCTGTGCGGTTCACAGCAAGGCCAGGGACAAGGGCTAACCAGGGAGACCAGCTTCCTGGAACACAGCCACCAGGGCACAAACTTCCAGCAGGGGCCTCGCCCAGGAATCTGCCACCTGCCCTGGGTCCAAGGGGGGATGAGGGCACCCGCCTCCCACCTTCCTCCTTCCCGGACACGAGGCCTCTGCTACCCTCGTGCACTGGACACCCCAGAGGCCGCCACCTCTTTAAACCACGTGGCACCTCTGGGTAGCACCTACACAAAGCCCAATATACTTCTGAGAAAGGAGGAAGGAAGGAGGAAGGAAGAAGGGAGGAAGGAGGAAGGGAGAAAGGAGGAAGGAAGGAGGAAGGAGAAAGGGAGAAAGGAGGAAGGGAGAAAGGAGGAAGGAAGGAGGAAGGAGAAAGGGAGGAAGGAGGAAGGAGAAAGGGAGAAAGGAAGGAAGAAGGAGAAAGGAGACAGGGAGAAAGAAAGGAGGAAGGGAGGAAGGAGAAAGGAGGAAGAGGGAAGGGAGAAAAGGAGGAAGGATGAAGGAGAAAGGAGGAAGGAAGGGAGAAAGGGAGGAAGGAGAAAGGAGGAAGGAGGAAGGAGAAAGGGAGGAAGGAGGAAGGAGGAAGGAGGAAGGAGGAAGGAGACAGGGAGGAAGGAGGAAGAGGAAGGGAGAAGGAGGACGGAGGGAAGGAGGAGGAAGGGAGAAAGGGAGGAAGGAGAAAGGGAGGAAGGAGGAAAGGAGGAAGGAGGAAGGGAGGAAGGAGACGGAGGGAAGGAGGGAAGGAGGGAGGAAGGAGACAGGGAGGAAGGAGACAGGAGGAAGGAGGAAGGAGGATGCAATGATGAAAGACATTTTATTTCTACCAAACATTTTATTTGGCACGATGAAATTTATCGATGAATGACATATGATACCATTGAATGCATGATGAATGACATCATGATGAATGATGGCACGACATCGATGCACGATGAAATGACATCATGATGGCCTATTGTTTATTGTTTATTTGGTACTCCATTATCGTTTTATTGATCATGATGAATATTAATCACGATTTACCATTTAAATGACATCGATTTAAATGATGAATTTATTGTTTATTTAAAACAAACATGATGCATCGATGAAATTTATTGTTTATTTGAAATGATGACGATGGCACGATGCAGCACGCATTGTTTATTGTTTATTTGTACGATGAATGACATGATGAAACGATGAATGACATGACACGATTGTTCGATACGATGAATACGCGACATCAAGATTTAAATGATGAATGACATCATGATGAGACGAGACATCATGATGAATGATGAAATGATACGATGAAATGATGACATATTAATGATGAATGAAATGATGAAATGACATCATGTGATGAAATGATGGAATGATTATGATGAAATGACATCATCGGTGAGATGGAATGTGGAAATGATAAGCGATGAAATGATCATGTGATGAGAATGATAATGATACGATGCAAACTCAAGTCCGGTTCCTGTAGGGGCTCCCGTGGGTCTTTATGCCTGGAAACCTGTCAGCAAGAATTACCAGGAATCCCTTCCTGCCTCCCTTCTTCCTGAATCCCCGTTATTTGTATGTTGACCTCTTGACGGCATCTCCAGTCTTTAAACACCTTTCTCTGACATGTCCTCTATGTATTTTGTACTACTTCTTGGAAGACAACTTCAAATTTATCTTCCAAACTTCCCACCGAGCTTTCATTTCTCATCCTGTCCTTCATCCACCAGGTTCTGTCCTATAGTCTGAAAGCTCTTTCTGTGGGAACCCCACCTCCACTTCACAGACACAGTATCTTCCAAAGATCCTGGTTACAGCGTTTGTGCTTTTAAGTGTTCTTTTGCTTCCTCCAAGCTCCAGCTTAGTGTGTGTACTAGTCAGGGTTCTCTAGGGGGACAGAACCCATAGGATATATATACATATATATATTATAAGTAATACATATATAGATATATTTTATATCTATCTATCTATCTATCTATCTATCATCTATCTATCTATCTATCTATAGTGAGTTTATTAAGTATCAACTCACACAACCACGGGGTCCTAAAATAGGCCCTCTGTAAGCTGAGGAGCAAGGAGAGCCAGCCCCAGTCTCAAAGCTGAAGAACTTGGAATCTGATGTTCGAGGGCAGGAGGCATCCAGCACAAGAGAGATGTAGGCTGGGGAGGCTAGGGTTCATCTTTCAATGCTCTTCTGCCTGCTTTATATTCTAGCCTTGCTGGCAGCCGACTTGATGGTGCCCCCCAGATTGAGGGTGGGTCGGCCTCTCCTCGTCCACTCAGTCGAAGGTGAGTCTCCTTTGGCAACACCCTCACAGAGACACCCAGCATCAATACTTTGCATCCTTCCATCCGATCAAGGTGACACGCAGTACAACATCCCTCGCAAGCACTGTCAGCCGCACCTGTGGCCGGGGGCGCAGAGCCCACAACCCTGACTGCCTGCCCAATGCTGCCTCTTACAGAGGAACCACACCTCCTCAACGGCGGCCTGGGCCCTGGAAGGCCAGAGGTACTGTTGGCTGAGAAGCGTCTGTGCACCTCCAGCAAGGGTCTCACCTGTATCCTTCTGGTTTCAGCACGCATTCCCAGCCCTGGCCTCCCTCAACTGTGCCACTCAAAGGCCCCTGGACAGGTTTCAGCCCAGCTTGGAGGAATCTGGGCCTCCACTTCCTGTGCCTCCCTGAGGCTCCGAAGCCAACTGGCTTCTTCCATTTGCAGTTCCGCACTCTCAGGCCTCTGAGGACTGTCACCGCCTGGACATCTGCCTTCCAGGTTCCAGCTCCCATCTCCCCTCTTATTCTCTTGAAATTTTTGTCTTCATTTTAAAGCAAAGAGGCAATAGATGCTTGTGTTTAAATGCCACTTTAAACTGTAAGTCCTAATTAAAACTTCTTCTTTAAAAAGTTGGGCATATTTGACACTCTGTCCCCAGGCTGGACTGTGGTAGTATGATCAAGGCTCACTGCAGCCTCAACCGCCTCGCTCAAGTGATCCCTCCCAATCTCAGCCCCCTGAGTAGCGAGATTATAGGGCACATGCACACCAGCTGGCTAATTTCAGATTTTTGTAGAGACGGGTTTTGTCATGCTGCTCAGGGCTGGTTTCAAACTCCTGCCTCACTGGATTCTCCCACTGCACCTGCGTCCCACTTTTTTTTTTTTTTTTTTTTTTTTTTTTTTTTTTTTGAGATGGAGTCTCGGCCTGTCGCCTGGGCTGGAGTGCAGTGGCTGATCTCAGCTCACCGTAAGCTCCGGCCTGGTTTATGCCATTCTCCTGCCTCAGCCTCCCAAATAACTGGACTACAGGCGCCTCGGCCATCTCACCGCTAGTTTTTGTATTTTTTAGTAGAGACGGGAGCCCACCAGAAATTGCCAGGATGGTCTCTCGATCTTGACCTCGTGATCCACCTGTCTCGGCCTCCAAAGTGCTGGATTACAGGCTTGAGCCACCGGCTACTCAAGGCTTTTTTTTTTTGAGACGGAGTCTCGCTGTGTCGCCCAGGCTGGAGGTGGCGCTGACATCTCAGCTCACTGGTAAGCTCCGGCCCCGGATTCACGCCCACCAGCCTCCCGAAAGTAGCTGGGACTACAGGCGCCACCACTCGCCAAGTTTTGTATTTTTAGTAGAGACGGGTTTCACCATGTTAGCCAGATGGTCTCTGGATCTCCTGACTCCGTGTGATCCACCTCACCGGCCTCCCAAAGTGCTGCTGGGATTACAGGCTTGAGCCACTGCTGCCTGGCTGTTTTTTTTTTTGAGACAGAATCTCGCTCTGTTGCCCAGGCTGGAGTGAGGGTGCGATCTCGCTCACTGCAAGCTCCGCCTCCTGGGTTCACCATTCTCCCTTTTCCTCAGCCTCCTGAGGTAGCTGGGACTACAGGCCTCGCCACCACACCCGCTAATTTTTGTATTTTTAGTAGAGATCGGCTCTTCATCGTGTTAGCCAGGATGCACCATCTGACCTCAGGATCCACCTGCCTCGGCCTCCCAAAGTGCTGGGATTACAGGTATCAGCCACCGCACCCGGCCTAAGTCCTGCTTTTTAAGATAAACTATTTACTGAGGGTATAAGTGACACATGGTAAGGTATGCCAATCATGGGTGCAAATGCACTGGTAAACCCACTGTCCAAATCTCAACATAGAACGTTCCAGGCCAGGTGTAGTGGCTCACGCCTGTAATCCCATCACCTTGGGAGGCTGAGGCGGGAGGATGGCTTGAACCCAGGAGGTTGAGGCTGCAGTAAGCTGTGATTATGCGCCTGCACCCGGCAGCCTTGGTAATAGAGTGAGACCCCAAATTTAAATAAAGGACATTCCAGTACCCCAAAGTTTCCCCCGTGTTCATCTCTGTGTATCCCCATCCCACACTTCTCTGACTTCTATGGCCAGAGATGATTTGCCTGATTTTGAACTTGATACAAACGGAATGATAGAATAGGGACAGTTCTGCCACTTTTGGATCTGGTTTCTTCCATGCAGTCTCTGTCCACGCTGCTGAGTGTGACGAGGTTCAGTCTCTCACAGCTGGGTTTGTTTGTTTGTTTGTTTGCCTTTGACGGAGTCTTGCTCTGTCAGCCCCAGGCTAAGTGCAGTGGCTAATCTCGGCTCACTGCAGCAAGCTCCGGCCTCGGTTCACGCTTTATTCTCCTGCCCTTCAGCCTCCCCAGTAGCTGGGACTAAGGCGCCACTGTGCCTGGCTAATTTTTTTCTATTTTAGTAGAGACGGTCACTCATGGTCTCAATCTCTCCTGACCTTGTGATCCGCCTGCCTCGGCCTCCCAAAGTGCTGGGATTACAGGCGTGAGCCACCGCGCCTGGCCACAGCTGGGTTTGTGAACCGTGATCACTGCATCCACTCTGCTGGTCTGGGGACTAGGGCTGGTCCCAGGTTTCAGAGACGATGACTAAAGCTGCCACGACTGCGAGCTTGTGAATAATGAGCTCATTTCTCTTGGGCATATGCTAAGTGGACTTGGACAACATATGTCATAGGGTTGGCATAAGTTTTTTTTGCTTTAGTAGAAACTGCTAAATAATCTTCTGAAGTGTCTGCGACAGTGCACATCCCACCAGCAGTGTGTGAGAGTGCTGGTTGCTCCATGTCCTTGTCAACACTTGGTATGTTCAAATTTTAAATTTTAGCCTTTCTGATAGGAGGTAGTGGTATTTCGTTGTGGCTTCATTTGCATTTCCCTGATATTAATGGTGCTTAGCAACTTTTCCTACACTTATTGGCTATCTGGATATCCTCTTTTGTGACGTGCTTATTCAAGTCTTTTGCTCATTTAAAAACTTGGTTTGTCTTTTATTGTTTATTTGCTTTGTAGGTTTTTTGCTTTAAAAATATTCTGGATAAGTCTTTTGTAAGATATGTACTGTAAATAATCTTCTCTTGGTCTAGAAGTTGCCTTATCACTCTCTCAATGATGTCCTTTGATGTCCAGAAGGTATTAAGTCAAATTTGTCATTCTCTTATGTTATTCTTTTTTTTTCTTTTTCTTTCTTTTTTTTTTTTTTTTTTTTTTTTTGAGATGGAGTCTCACTGTGTCACCCAGGCTGGTGTGCAATGGCACGATATCAGTTTACTGCAACCTCTGCCTCCCAGATTCAAGTGATTCTCCTGCCTCAGCCTCCTGAGTACCTGGAACTACAGACACCCGCCACCATACCCAGCTAATTTTTGTATTTTTAGTAGAGACGGAATTTTGCTGTGTTTGCTAGGCTGGTCTCGAACTCCTGACCTCAAGTGATCCACCTGCCTCAACCTCCCAAAGTGCTGGGAATACAGGTGTGAGCCACCGCACCCAGTCTTTATTCTCAGTGATTTTATATCCTATTTGAGCAAGTTTTATTGCAAGTATAAAAACTACAATTGGCTTTTATAAGCTTACTTTGTAACCAGTGATCTTGCTAAATTTACTTATTCTAATGCTTTATTTGTAGATTTTTTGTTTTTTTTTCCCTACATATAAAAACATATCTTCTGAGAAAATGACAGTTGTTTCTTTGTACCTAGTCTTTGTACTTATTTTCCTGTCTACCAAGGACCCTGGTGTGGGTCCTTGGTACAGTATTGAATAAAAACAGCGGTTCTCAGACATTAGGCAACAGGTGGCTCAGGGCAGTGATGCCCGAGTGACGGGAAGTGAGGCTGCCAATCACCCCCTTTTCCCTCCTGGAGAAACTTTCCAGCAACATGCGAGGGAAGGGGAACCCAAGAGACACCGGGTGCTTCCCTGAGTTCGCAGAGAAGAGATGCCCAGAAAAAGAGCTGTGGAGCTCTGCAGGGAGCTCCCTCGAGAACTCACCCAAGTGAAGAGCACCCCGCGTGCAAGGAGATCACACAAAGTGGAGGAAGAGCCACCTGAACACATCACAGGGAAGTTTTCAAGCCTTACAAAGAGCTGGGAATAGGATCTGCTCCCAAGACCCAGAGTTTAAAAAGCTTCCTAATTGGCAGGGCATTGACTATAGTTTTTTTTTTTTTTTTTTTTGAGACGGAGTCTCGCTCTGTCACCCAGGCTGGAGTGCAGTGGCCGGATCTCAGCTCACTGCAAGCTCCGCCTCCCGGGTTTACGCCATTCTCCTGCCTCAGCCTCCCGAGTAGCTGGGACTACAGGCTCCCGCCACCTCGCCTGGCTAGTTTTTTGTATTTTTTTAGTAGAGACGGGGTTTCACCGTGTTAGCGAGGATGGTCTCGATCTCCTGACCTCGTGATCCGCCCGTCTCGGCCTCCCGAAGTGCTGGGATTACAGGCGTGAGCCACCACGCCCGGCTGACTATAGTTCTAAGAAGGCTTTTGCCTCAGAAATAGGGGAAAGTTAGGCCGGGCGCGGTGGCTCACGCCTGTAATCCCAGCACTTCGGGAGGCTGAGACGGGCGGATCACGAGGTCAGAAGATTGAGACCATCCTGGCTAACATGGTGAAACCCCATCTCTACTAAAAATACAAAAATTAGCCGGGCATGGTGGCGGGAGCCTGTAATCCCAGCTACTCGGGAGGGTGAGACAGGAGAATGGCATGAACCCGGGAGGCGGAGGTTGCAGTGAGCCGAGATCACGCCATTGCACTCCAGTCTGGGCGACAGAGTGAGACTCTGTCAAAAAAAAAAAAAAAAATTACCAGGCATGCAGAGAAGAGGAAATATGAGGCAAACTGTGATGAGTAGAAACTGACCTAGAAATGACATAGATCATAGAATTACTGCAGGACAAAAAGACGCAAATCACCAGCACTGGGAATGAGAGCACTAACATCACTACAGAGTCTACAGATAATAAACAGATAACAGGAGAATATTATGAACAACTTCAAGCCAGTAAGTTTGACAACTTAGATAAAATGGACAAATTCCTTGAAAGACTAAAACAACCAAAGCTCATTCAAAAAGACATAGGCAATCTGAATAGTCCTATTTTAAGGAAATGGGTTTTCAGTTAGAAGTAATGCCAACTGCACACAGTTTTCTTAGAAAATTGAAAGACAAAGGAATAATTCCAAGCTCATTCTATCAGGCAAGCATTTTTCTGATACCAAAAGTAAACATATATTACAAAAAAAGACAATAACAGACCAAGATCCCTTATGGACATGGATGCAAACATTCCTAACAAAATTTAAGCAAATGGAATAAAATTACCCCAAAGATAATACATAATGGCCAAGTGAGTCTATCCCAAAATTAACTGATCAAAAAAGAAAAACCATGTGTTCCTCTCAATAGAAAAGTCATTTTTATAAATTCCAGCATACATTTCTGATAAAAATTCTAAACAAACTAAGCATAGAAAGGAACTTCCTCATTTTCTTTTCCTTTCTTTTGACAGAGTCTCACTCTGCCCCTGGAGTGCGCTGGTGCAGTCACAGCTTACTGCAGCCTCGACCTCTTGGGCTCAAGTGATCTGCCCCACCTTGGCCTCCCAAAACGTGGGGATTCCAGGTGTGAACCACTGCGCTCGGCCCCTTTGCCCATTTTAATTTGGGTTGTTCATTTTCTTACTGCTGAGTTTTGAGAGATCTCTGTATATTTTGGATAACAGTCCTTTATCCCACATCTTTTTCAGATATTTTCTCCCAGTCTGTTGGTGTCTTCTCACTCTGTTGTTGTTGTTTTGAGATGGAGTTTCACTCTTGAAGCCCAGGCTGGAGTGCAATAGCGTGATCTGGGCTCACTGCAACCTCTGCCTCCTAGGTCCAAGCGATTCTCCTGCCTCAGCCTCCTGAGTAGCTGGGATTATAGGCATGAGCCACCACACCTGGCTAATTTTTGTATTTTTATTAGAGATGGGATTTCACCATGTTGGTTAGCTGTTCTCAAACTTCTGACCTCAGGTGATTCAGCTGCCTCAGCCTCCCAAAGTGGCTGAGATTATAGGTGTGAGCCACTGCATCCAACCATGGTGCAATTTCTTTCTTAAATGTTTGAAAAATTCACTACTGAAACCATTTGGGTTCTAATAAAGTTTTCTCTGTGATAAAGCTTTAAATTGTGGATTTAATTTGCTTAATAGATATAAAGGACTATTTAAATGTTCTATTTTTTCTAGTGTCAGTTTTGGTAAATTGTGTTTTTCAAGAATTTGGTCTATTATATCTAAATGGTCAAGTATATTTGCATTAAGTTGCAAACAATATCCCCTTACGACCACTTTAATGTCTATAGGGTCTGTAATAATATCCCCCCTTTCATTCCTGATGTTGGTCACTCACATTTTTATCTCTTTCTTTCTTAGCATCCCTGGATGATCTATGCCTGAATCAGTTACTTTTGGAGAGTTGCAATATGGTGATTTTTAATTTTGTCATTCCTTTTTCATGTTAGCTGGAAGATGTTGTAAAGAAGAGCTTTCCTCCCTACTTCCCTCGGGCATCACTGTGGACTTGTGGACTTCTAAATGTCACGGTAAGGCCGGGCACAGTGGCTCACGCCTGTAATCCCAGCACTTTGGGAGGCCAACGCGGGCAGATCACAAGGTCAGGAGATCGAGACCATCCTGGCTAACACGGTGAAACCCCATCTCTACTAAAAATACAAAAAATTGAGCCAGGAGAATGGCGTGAACCCGGGAGGTGGAGTTTGCAGTGAGCCGACATCATGCCACTGCACTCCAGCCTGGGCGATAGAGCGAGACTCCATCTCAAAAAAAAAAAAAAAAAAAAAAAAAGTCAAGGTGTTCTACTCCATTACCATTGTCATTTCTGTGCTCAGTCTATTCTCTGAAAAGCCCTTGCTTCTTTCAGTGGAGAATGGCATTTGGTGACTGAGCTGGAAGCCAGGCATGCCCATTGCTATGGGGTGCCATTGCATCCAGGCCCTTTCAGAGCACAGAGCTAGGAAACATTTTAAAAATCATTACTTTAGGGAAGGTGCAGTGGTTCATGCCTGTAATCCCAGCACTTTGGGAGGCTGAGGCGGGCGGATCACCTGAGGTCAGGGGTTCAGGACCAGCCTGGCCAACATGGTGGAACCCTGTCTCTACTAAAAATACAAAAATTAGCTGGGTGTGTTGGTGCATGCCTGCAATCCCAGTTACTTGGGAGGCTGAGACAGGAGAATCACTTGAACCCGGGAGGTGGAGGTTGCAGTGAGCCAAGATTATGCCACCACACTCAAGTCTAGGCAACAGAGGCTTTGTCTCAAAAAAGAAAAATCATTAATTTAAACCAATATCTCCAATGAAATCTAACACTGCAGGGTTTTTCTCACCCTCCCAGTTTCCATGTATATTTCTTTTCTTCCCAATTAGATCCCCTGGTTCCCACCTCCATCAATGCATTCACTGTTTTGTTCTATGTCTTTTTTTTTTTTTTAGACGGAGTCTCGCTCTGTTGCCCAGGCTGGAGTGCAGTGGCACAATCTCAGCTCACTGCAAGCTCTGCCTCCCGGGTTCACTCCATTCTCCTGCCCTAGCCTCCCAAATAGCTGGGACTACAGGCACCCGCCACCGTGTTCGGCTAATTTTTTGTATTTTTAGTACAGACAGGGTTTCACCGTGTTAGCCAGGATGGTCTCCATCTCCTGACCTTGTGATTCACCTGCCTTGGCCTCCCAAAGTGCTGGGATTACGGGTGTGAGTCACTGTGGCCGGCCCTATGTCTTTTTTTTTTTTTTTTAATGTAATAGGATCGATGGCAACTGACTATGTGCTCACCTGTGCCTGGCCTGGCTCTGTGCGTGCCCTGCCTGCTCCCTCTGATGAAAAGTCTTAGCAATGCTTTGAGTCAGGTGGACTCAGCCCCATTGTGTGAATGAGGAAACGAACGCAGAAAGTGGAAGTGACTTGCCCATTGATCTAAGGGAGGACAAGGGGAGGAGGATGGGCCCGGGGTGGCCTGACATCCAAGTCTAAGCCTGTGACTCTCCAGTGAGACGACCCTGGGGCTGTGTGGGGCATGGAGGCTGGGATCTGCCTGCCAGTGGATGGGCCCTGGAGCCTTCACAGACCTTTCAGCTTGCTTCACTCTTGGAGCACCTTGACCAGATACACAGCAGGAAGCCCCTCCCCTCCCAGATGTCATCCCTCATATCACGCACACACACACACACACGTGCGTGCACATGCACACATGCATAGACATGCACATGCACACCTGCAGGCACACACACGTACATACACACATCATGCATGTACAGACCTGCAGGCACACACATGTACACACACACATGCATGTACAGACCTGCAGGCACACACACGTACATACACACATGCATGTACAGACATGCACACACATGCATACATACAGACCTGCACAAACATGAACACAATGCATGCACAGATACGCATGCACACACATGCATACACATGCACACCTGCAGGTACATACACATGCACATACACACATGTACACACATGCACAGACACACACACGCACAACTGCAGGCACACATACATGTGCACACACGCACACACCACCATGCACACACAGAGACACACACATATACACCTGCAGGCACACACACGTACACATCATATGCGTGCATACACACCTGCACAAATATGAACACAATGCACACAGATATGCATGCGCACACACATGCACACCTGCAGGCACACACACACGTACACACATGCACACACATGCACACCTGCAGGCATACATAAACATGTGCAAACACACATATCACATGTGCACACGGAGACACACACATGCACACACACACATGCACATGTGCACACACACACATGCACACACAGGCACACGGTTTCCCTGAATCCATACAGGCACCATATGGGCTCCTTGTCAGGTGCTGCCTTTTCTCTGTAATTGCTGACAGATGTCACACACCAAGTGCTTCCAAAAACTTTATTAGATGAAAGAACAAAGGAATGAATGAACAAATAAGCAGTATGGTGGCCGTGTCTGTATAAGAAGAGCCACTGTGGAGAATTATTTTTCTTCTTCTAAGAGCAGTTAACTCTTTTCACTTGGGAGAAGAGGGCTGTGCTGCTGCCAGCCCCAGCCTCTCCTCTCCAGAGGCAGCTGCTCCGGCTGCAGTCACATGCTAGCTGTGACCCAAACACCAGAACCTCCTGGGGAGAGCTCACATCCCACATGCCTGCTGCCCCCTCATACTCCCTTCCCTAACCAGGGCTCCCAGGATGCCATCTGGTGCCAGCTGCCAGTGCCCCGCAGGACTCACCTGGCAACGTCCTTGATGTCAAAGCCGGGCTGGCACCAGGAATCCATGAGGGCCAGCAGCCTCCTCTGGAGGTCCGGGAAGCCAGCCACGTAGCGCTCCACGAGGGCCACCTTGTCCTGGAGGAGCAGTGGGACGCTCATCTGCAGGGGGACACACGGTCAGGCCACAGCCTCCACCACCTCAGCCAAAACCTGACTCACCTCCAACCCAGAGAGAGCGGCCAAAGTATCAGAACGAAAGGGCCCCAGAGGCCGTCCAGGGCCAGCAGTGCTCGCCCAGCCTGAACTGGCGCTCACACACACCCACTCCAGGCTCCTGGTGGGCTCTGTGGCCATCCCCATCTCCATGGTGAAGGCCTGGAGGCCCTAAGAGGCAAGGGGCGCCCTGGGGAAGCTCATTTGTCACCAAATGTGACGAGGCAGGACGGAGACAAACCACCGGCAGTAGCCCTGGCAGCCCGGAAATGCTCCTCATGGCACAGGATACCAGCACTGCCTCCCGAGGACTGCAAGACCCACACACTGTCGGTGCCTTCAGGAGGCCCTGAGGGAGTCCCTGGCTGTGGCGCTGGGCCTTGGGGCACACCAGCCATTCCCTCAGCAAGAACCAGTTCTCTCAGACAAAGCCCCTCAAGGAAGGCTCCTCACCTCCCTTCCCCCACCGCCTCTGCCCCACAGGTGAGGCTGCCTGGCGCCGACCGCATGGGGCCCACCTGCCCGCCAGTGCCTTGGGGCACAGTCCTCAGGCAGAATCCGAAGCCCCAAGAGTCCTCTCTGGCCCCAGCTCTTGCAGACCTAGAGTCTGCACCCATCGCCCAGAACATAGCCCCGAAAGCCTTGGTGTAGACCCCCCCCCCCGCCCCCCCGTCTTTAGGGAGACCGGTATGCATCCTGTCCCCACCTGGCTCTGCCCGAGTGGTGCTCACCCCCCTCCCCCGCCCCGCCCCTGCTTAACCAGCAGGTTCCACCTGCGTCCCTGTGACAGAGACAGATTCCCAGTGTAGAAGCTTGGATCTGCCATCCCTGAAGACACTGTGGGTTCGAGGACTGTGTCATCTGTCCAGAAATTCAGTTAGGTGACTGCCTCCCCCAGCCACTGCGCAATGGAGATGTGCAGCAGAAGAGGGTCCCAGAAGCACATGGGCTGTGTGTCCTTGAGGCACCTGGTACCCATTCCAGGGAAGGGGTGGCCCCAGCTGCTGCAGGGTGCACACTCAGGGCTTTGGGGCACAGCTGGACACAGGGTGCCTGTATGTGCGGCTACGTCTGATTTGAGGTCAGCCCGCGAGGAGGATGGCGGTTTAGGGGGCTCTTGAGGCCCTCCCCGGTCCCCGATGGCCCTGCTCTCCCCCCTGTGGCTTGGTGGACTCCCCACCTCCACCAAACACTGTTTCTAGAGACCTGGGCATTATCCAAGTTTGAACCCAAACAATTTACATGAGAAAGACGTTCACCTTTTCAACATCAAGTTCTGGCTGCAGCTTCAACGTCGTGCCCAGCATGACTGCCTGGCAAACACAAAGGCAGCAGATTACTCAGGGCCTGGGAGGGGGCCAGGCAGCACCACGGGTTGGGGGGGCTACCACCCTTTTGCACCGGAGCCTGGTCACTGAGGGCGGAGTGCAGGGCCTTCCCGTGTCCAGCCACGTGGCCCTCAGGCTGATGGGCCGGGCCTGGCAGACAAGCCCCCTGTGGTGAGCCAGGCCTTGCATGGGCTGGGACAGGTGGGAGGCCTGGGTTTGGCCTGGATGGGGCAGCAGGGACTCATGGGGGTGCTGGCCACACAGCCTGGGTCCCAGGGCCTTGCTCAGGAATTGCTGATGAGCTGGAGGAAGGATAGGAGGTGGGGTCAGGGCAAGGGAAAGCCGTGACCTTCCACATGACCCATCTGCGGGGCCCAGAACACAATGGTGCCTGCAGTGGAGGGGCCAAGACCGAGGACTCCCAGCCTCAGCGCACCCTGAGGCCTGGGGGTTCCTAGCCCTTCCTACGAGGCGGGAGACGGGCACCCCGCGAGCGCCCCAAGGCCACACGGCTGCCATCGGGGCACGGCCGGGCCCTGACCGCCTGCACGTACCGCGGGCCTGAGCTGCTATTAATAATTTCCATAAGCCGCGCTCCCATAACCAGCAAAAATGACCCACGAGAGCAGCCCGCGGAGCATCGGCGCCCTGCCCCCACGCAGCCCAGAGAAAGGACCAAAATAGCGGCCTGGGAAAGCCTCGAGCCCGGCTTCCAGCCCCGGTGCACAGGGTGGGGGCGCAAGGCCGGGGGCCTTTCCCTGCGCAGCGCTGACCCGGCGCCTCCACTGTCTGGCCAGGGTCCAAGAGACTAGGCCTCCACCAGGCCCGCAGGGCGCAGGGCCCGGCGCGGGGGGTCGAAGGGCCGTGGGGAGGGTCGAAGGGCCGGGGCGGGGCCTCAGGGCTGTGGGGTGGGGCGCCTGGCCCGGGGAGGAAGTCTCAGGCCCGTGGGAAGGGGTGCAGGGTCCGGGGCTGGGTGCAGGGGAGTCTAAGAGCCGTGTGGGGAGGGGCGCAGGGCCCGGGGAAGGGGTCTCAGGGCTGTGGGGAGGGGCGCAAGGCCCGGGGCGTGGGGGTCTCGGAGTCGTGGGGAAGGGAGCAGGGCCGGGGCGGGGTCTCAGGGCTGTGGGGAGGAGCGCGGGGCCCGGGGCGGGGTCTCAGGGCCAAGGGGAAGGGCCTCAGGGCCGTGGGAAGGAGCGCAGGGCTGGAGAGGGGCACTGGGCCACCACTTGGGGAGGGGCGCAGGGCCTGGGAGGTAGGCTTAGGACCGCGTGCATGGGCGCAGGGGCCACCACATGGGGACCACCCCAGCAGTGACACCCACAGCTTCACACAAGGGCTCTGACCCCTTCTGGACTAGGGACCCCCTGAGAAGCTGCCAGAGCTCCGGAAGGCAGGAGTGCAGGCCTGGACCTTCACCGCGTTCAGAACCACAGGGTGGTCACAGCCCACCCTCGCTCTGCTCCTCCTGCCCCATGTGGGCATTGTCAGGTGCAGCGGGGTGGAGGATGGGACTGTGCCCGTCACGTCCTTGGGACCAGGCCCTCAGCAGGTGACACTGGGACCAGGGAGGCTGGGGGCACAGCAAGGGGCAGGTGGCCAGGGCCTCTCCTCACCGCTGCTGCCCCCGGCCTCCCTCTGAGGACAGACTTCTGAGGACAGACTTCAGGCTCCAGGTCCCAGCCCTCGGCGGGCCCCGCCCATCCAGGAACCCCTCTGAGCCCAAGAAGGAGGCCTCAGGCTTGGGGAGGAGCCTGGGCGGGGCTGGGTGCGGGCTGTGTTCCCCAGCTGGGCGGCTTCTGCCTCCCTGTCCTGCACACTGCAACCCCATCAGAGGGGGTTCAAGGTGCCCAGCTCAGCCCTTCTCTTCTCCACAGCCATTCAGAGCCCAGGGTTAACAGGTGTCCGGACCTTTCTTTCTAGGCCCGCAGGAGCTCTCTGGGCACCCGGGGCCTCTTGAGGCCAGGTGGGCTTTCTGGCCATGCAGGGGTCCTGGGGCCCCCAGCCTCTGTGTCCGTATTTTGTACCTGGAGCCTGGTGGAGGCTCTGTGACCTGGCAGCTCAGGGGACAGGACAAGGATGGAGCTCCCTCAGCTCCACCCTGGAAAGGGCAGAGCCCAGGCTTCCTCATGGGCAGCCTTGGTGACAGGGGTGGAGGGCTGGGGGGTGGCAAGCAGCAGACCCACCCCTTCCAGGAAGCTCCCTGGTCGGCCGGACCCCCGTCTCAGGCTTCGGGGGCCCTGCACGGCTCCTTCATTGCGGTGGTGCCTGGCTCAGAATCAGTGTCTGGTCATTTCTGTCTGCACTTCCCTGAGAGGATGGCGTACAGCTGCCCACTGTCCACGCCTGGCCACTTGGGAAACTCAGCAGCCACAAAAAGGTCACCTGGCCCCAGAGGCAGGCCCAGGGAGCAGACAGCAGAAGGTGAAGAGTCCTGGACCCCATGGGAGGAACGAGCCCGGGGCTGGGTCACGAGGACAGATGGGGCAAACTGGGCCCCTCTGCACCAGGCAGATCTCCCCGACCTCTGCTGCCAGAGGATGGGAGGCATCCACCAGGAAGACAGAGATGAGGCTGTCCAGCTGGCCGGGTCGGGGTGGGGCTGCAGAAACCTCTAGGCAGGCCCAGGAGCTGCTGCTTTCAGGGGGAAAAAAAAAAAAAGAGAGAGAAAATCCGGAGGGGTTGTGGTGCCAACCATCGGGAAGGGCATTCCCCGGCTCCCCTGGGCCCCCCACTCTGAGGGGCAGGAAGGCTGGGCAGGTGCCCAGGCTAGAAGGCCGAGGACCTCAGCGACAGCCCTGCCTCCCACCTCTGCATGGGCCTGGAGCCAAGAGGGCCTTTTTTTTTTTTTTAAAGCAAAGCTATCTTTTTACCTTGATAAGCTGTTTAAAAAATGTAAATAAAATAACTCAGCGGACAAAAGCAGGCATTCATCCCGCCCAGGCCAGCCGCTGCCCTCGACATGAAATATCGCAGCACATTGAGTCGTGAGTCCCGGCTAATCCGAGCGGACAGGCCTGAATGCGGCCCCTTTCGGCCGGGCGCGGCGGTGAGCAGTGGAGCATGCATTGCCTGCCGGGCGGCCCCGCTCGGGGACAATGGCTTTCTTCGCAGAAGGGGCCTGTGCGGGACAAGACCCCCTTTGTGTGGGGATTCCTGCTTCGGAGTGCGAGGGAGGCGCATTCAGCCGGCCCCAGACAGTCTTTGAAAGGCTCTGTAACAGAAGACGGCCCGAAACACTAGCCTGCCTTCTGCCTCCCTGCACTCTCCGCAGGCACGGCCGCCATTCAGCCACATGAGCGGGACCCTCCATCCTGCATTGTCCCGTGCCCGACCATCGTGGCTTCTCAGCGCCATGCACCCGCCGCGAGACGACGGCCCGGGGGTGGCAGGCGACAGTGCTGGGGGTGGGGCTCGCATGGCCGACGCAGGGCACAGTCCTGTGAGGGCCCGGCCAGGGCAACCCCCAGTGCCCGCGCCCAGGTTCCGATGCACCTGCTCGCAGTGAGGGGTCGTGCTGAGGAGGAATCCGGGGGGCCAGCGGGACAGCCTCAGCAGCAGGGTCCCGTGTGGGCAGGCAGCGGGGTGGTGCCCATCATGCTCCGCCCTGAAGTAAGGGGACCCTGACGGGGTGGGGGGCGGACCAATGCCCCCGAGTGCCGGCCTCCTCATACACGATCAGTGCACCCTGAGCCGAGCACCCCCAGGTCAGGCACCCCCAAGCAGGACATCCCCTGGCAGGACACCCCTGGGCTTCTTTGCTGCACCTCTTGCTGCACCCTGGAATCTGCACTGGGATCTGCAATCTCAGGGCACCGAGAAGTCATGGGGGCACCCCTGCACCTGCGGGAACAGCTCAGAGCCACCCCACGCAAGACGGCCGCCTCCCTACCCACTGCAGGCCCCGCCGCTCCCTACTGCTCCACACAAACCCAAGGCACAGCTTGGCCAGACTCAGGACGACGGGGCTGCGATGCTAGTACCTGGTCTTCCTCTTGGAACCTTCTGGGCTTAAAAGTCAGCCTTGTTCACAAAGGAGACTCAGCAAACCACCATGATTCCAAAAGCTCCACCAGTTCTTATCCAGACATCTTTAGCTGCCAACCCCACGCTTCTGCGACACTGCTTAAGACCTGGTCCCGGACAGCAAGGGACCGAAGCCACCTCTCCCGCCAGCAGCCAATGAGGGGTTGGATACTGACCGGACGTACTTCGCACCTGGGTGACCGTGCCAAGGCGCGACTGGTGCCCTGGCCCTGAACCTCGTCCTGTGTCCCAGGTGCCGGCACTGCCCACACTGGGCCTGTGAGTGGGCACCACTCTGGGGGTGCTGTGGGCGGCGGGGCCAGCACCAGCTGCTCCCACAGCCCCTCTGCTCAGCCCCTCCCAGGAGCATTTCCTTCCAGGGCGCTCACTGCCGTGCTGGGGACTCAGTCAGCCCCCAGTGCCCAGGAGGCAAACTCACCCACAAAGGGCAGCCTCCCGGGTGATCCTGTGAAGGTTCCGGAAGGACGGAGGCTAACAGGCATGGTGGGGTGTGGCTCGACCAAAGCTCAGGCCCAGGCCCACCTAGGACCCTGTGAGTGTGAGGGCCCGATGGGTACCGGGAGACACAGGGTTGGCAGGGGGAGACCCAGGCCTGGGACCAGGCTGTGCCCTGACGTGTCTGTTGGCTCAGGCAGCCTGAGGGCTCCTGGGACCCGGCACCCCACGTACAGCTGATGGCTGCCCACGGCCGGGTCCTGGATACCCCCATGTAGAAAAGAAGCCCCAAACAGTCCCCACACAGAGGCGGCCCTGAGCCAGGCATGTCCTTGCCCCGCTGCCTGATAAGCCCTTTCCCTGTGGACCCGCCCATGTGGTCCACTCACTTCTCTGAACCTGCCCTCCTGGTGGAGGCGGTGGACGTGCACCAGCAGGCAGCTCCTGTCTGCATCCTGCAGCTGGAAGATGCTGGTCAGCGGTGCCACAAGACTGGGGGGGCTCTCAGTGAGGACTCGGATCGCTCGGGCCTGCAGCTGCTTCAGCCTCAGGCTGTGCTGGAAGGGCAGAGACCCAGCCTTACCGGACGTAGCACCCAGTGGCTGGGCCGTGGGGCCGACTGGAGCAGGCTGGGCTTAGGAGGCAGTGCCTGCCACTGTGGCCATGAGGGCATCAGGTGGCCTGCAGGGCTGGGGCATGGGAGGGGCGAGGCTGGTCTCAGCACATGGCTGTCATGGGGCTGAGGATGAAGCCACGGGCTGGGTCTTGGCCACAGCTCCCAGCATCCCCCTGCCCTTCCCCAGCTTGCTCAGCAGGCTGCAGAGGCCTGGGCAGGTGGGTGCCAGGTCCACTGTGCTGAGGGGCAGGGACAGGAAGGGAGGTGACTGTCACAGAGCCCACAGGCTCACCTGGGCAGGGCTCGGGCATGGCTGTGCCTGTAGCCAGCACTGCAGCTGGCGGGAGATCCAGGCCTCCAGGGAGGGGCCCTCTCCCCGCCGGCCCCGGCAGCTCTCCAGCATGTCCAGAAGCCCCGCCAGGGGGTCGTCCAGGGCAGCAAACCCCCGCCAGGCTTCCTCCTGGAGCTGTGGAGACACAAAACCACACTGTCACTTTGTCTTGCACTCAGAGTCTCCTGGCAAGGCCTCCCCACCGCAGAGAGGTTTGCAAAATCTAATCCATTCAGAAGGTAACTGTGGCCATTCAGCCACCATCCGCCTCCCTGACTTTTCATGCCGCTGAGGAGATTCCGTTCTGGTCCGCTGCACCCCAGGCCCCCAGGGGCGGTGGCCATTGTCTGCACTAATTATCCCATAAAGACAGAGGGCCTGTTCTCCAGGCAGACAGAGGGCCGCTGGCCTGGGAGGCAACCGCAGCCTGAGCCACAGGTTCACAAGTCACTTCACCTGTGGCGCTCTCGGGACATGGGCCTGACCTGCCCTCAGCAGGCGAAAGAAACTGAAAGGCAAGAACCAAAGCCCAAAATGAAAAATGCCTTTTAGGTACTTTTCTATCCCTGACCCGCAGGAGATTTGGGAAACGGGTAAGAGGTGGACAAAGAAAAGCAAAGTGTCTGTTTTGGTCTCTGGCTTCCGGAATATTCTAAAGCAAGTCGGCCCTTGCTGCTGCAGGCAGCCTCGGCGGCGCCATCCTCTGTGGATGCCCGCAAGCCATTCAGCTATTTGCTGCAAACCACAATGAATGCTTGCAGGTCATTCCGCAGGTGGAATCCTAAGAGCTAAAGGGGTGGACAGGTTCACAGCTCAGCACTCGGGACAGAGCACAGCAGCCGACACCCTACCCTGAAGCCCATGGCCACGCAGGTGGGCAAGAGGGCGAGTTCCCAGCTGCTGGCACCAGCCACGGGATGTGCCCCCAGAGGCCCAGGGAGGCTGCAAGCCAAAAGCATGGGCCGTGCTGTTCTCGCCCCTGTGATGTGGACGGTGTGCTCTCCACGGGGCTCCAGGAGCAACACCCTGAGGCTGCCACGCAGCTCTGAAAGCACCGTGCTCTGGAGATTTGGCAAGCTTACTGAAACGAAAGGCACACTTCGGCTCCCAGCACCTGACAGCTCTCCCCACAAACACCTGGGAACAGCCGCGGACACACGCAGGTGAGTGCGTGAGGAGACCTCAGCACAGTCCAGGAGGGTGTGACACCCACAGGGGCAGGAGGAAAGGCTGGAAAGTCGAGACCCTCCAAAGGATGCCCCTCGGGGAAAGTGGCCAGAGAGGGTGAAAGGCAGCTTGTCTGTCCCTCTGGACTCTGGGAAGAAACGGAAAGTCACCCTGAAACAAAGCCTGAGCGTCTCATGCATCTGGAACTTGAAGGTGATCCAGGAACTTAGTTTTAGCCCGAGTGAGTTCTAGCTCTAGTGAGTTCCAGCCCTAGTGAGTTCTAACCCTAGTGAGTTCTAGCTCTAGTGAGTTCTAGCCCTAGTGAGTTCTAACCCTAGTGAGTTCTAGTTCTAGTGAGTTCTAGCTCACGTGAGGTCCAGCTCTAGTGAGTTCCAACTCTAGTAAGTTCCAGCCCTACTGAGTTCTAGCCTTAGTGAGCTCTAACTCTAGTGAGTCTAGCTCTAGTAAGTTCTAGCTCTAGTGAGTTCTAACCTTAGTGAGTTCTAGCTCAAGTGAGTTCTAACCCTAGTGAGTTATAGCCCTAGTGAGTTCCAACTCTAGTGAGTCCTAGCTCTAGCAAGTTCTAGCTCTAGTGAGTCCTAGCCCTAGTGAGTTCTAGCTCCAGCAAGTTCTAGCTCTAGTGAGTCCTAGCTCTAGTGAGTTCTAGCTCTAGCGAGTTCTAGCTCTAGTGAGTTCTAGCTCTAGCAAGTTCTAGCTCTAGTGAGTTCTAGCCCTCAGGAGTTCTAGCCCTAGTAAGTGCTAGCTTTCTTGAGTTCTAGCTCAAGTGAGTTCTAACTCTAGTGAGTTCCAGCTCTAGTGAGTTCTAGCCCTAATGAGTTCTAACTCTATTGAGCTCTAGTCCTAGTGAGTTCTAACTCTATTGAGCTCTAGTCCTAGTGAGTTCTAGCTCTAGTGAGTTCTAACCTTAGTGAGTTCTAGCTCAAGTGAGTTCTAACCCCAGTGAGTTCTAGCCCTAGCGAGTTCCAACTCTAGTGAGTTCCAGCTCTAGTGAGTTCTAGCTCTAGTGAGTTCTAGCTCTAGTGAGTTCTAGCCATAGTGAGTTCTAACTCTATTGAGCTCTAGTCCTAGTGAGTTCTAACTCTATTGAGGTCCAGTCTTAGTGAGTTCTATCCTTAGTAAGTTCTAGCCCTAGTGAATTCTAACTCTAGTGAGTTCTAGCCCTAGAGAGTTCTAGCTCTAGCGAGTTGTAGCTCTAGTGAGTGTTAGCTCTAGCGAGTTCTGGCCCTCAGGAGTTCTAGCCCTAGTAAGTTCTAGCTTTTGTGAGTTCTAGCTCTAGTGAGTTCTAGCTCTAGTGAGTTCTAACCCTAGTGAGTTCTAGCCCTAGTGAGTTCTAGCTCTAGTGAGTTCTAACTCTAGTGAGTTCTAACCCTAGTGAGTTCTAGCTCTAATGAGTTCCAGCCCTAGTGAGTTCTAGCTCTAGCGAGTTCTAGCCCTAGTAAGTTCTAGCTCTCGTGAGTTCTAGCTCTCGAGTTCTAACTCTAGCGAGTTCTAGTTCTAGCGAGTTCTAGCTCTCGTGAGTGCTAGCCGTAGTGAGTTCTAGCCGTAGTGAGTTCTAACTCTAGCGAGTTCTAGCTCTAGCGAGTTCTAGCTCTCGTGAGTTCTAGCCCTAGTGAGTTCTAGCCCTAGTGAGTTCTAACTCTAGTAATTTCTAGCCCTAGTGAGTTCTAGCCCTTGGTTCTAACTCTAGCGAGTTCTAACTCTAGCGAGTTCTAGCTCTAGCGAGTTCTAGCTCTCATGACTTCTAGCTCTAGTGAGTTCTAGCTCTCGCGAGTTCTATCCCTAGTGAGTTATAGCCCTAGTGAGTTATAGTTCTATTGAATTTTAGCTCTAGTGAGAAAGTTCTAACTCTAGCGTGTTCCAGCTCTAGCGAGTTCCAGATCCTCCAGTGAGTTTTAGCTCTTTTGAGTTCTAGCTCTTGTGAGTTCTAGCCCTTGTGAGTTCTAGCCCTAGTGAGTTCTAGCCCTAGCGAGTTCTAGATCTAGCAAATTCCAGCCCTAGCAAATTCTAGCTCTAGGGAGTTCTAACTCTAGTGTGTTCCAGCTCTAGCGAGTTCCAGGTCCTCTAGTGAGATCTACCTCCCGTGAGTTCTAGCCCTAGCAAGTCCTAGCCCTAGTGAGTTCCAGCTCTAGTGAGTTCTAGCCCTAGTGAGTTCTATCCCTAGTGAGTTCTATCTGTAGTTAGTTGGCAGAAGCAAAGCATCATTCTTTAACTACTTTGCTGGGATGCGCGGGCCCTAGGTCACCAGAGGGAAAAAGTTCCAGTAAATGAGCTCACAGTGAAAACTTAGAAAACACACAAGGAAGAAAGCCACCATGAGTGACAGCTGCAAGTAAGTTGATTAAAGCTCTGATAATGTGGAGTTACAGGACATCGATTTGCGAATGTGTAAGCCACGACTCCCATTCTCCTAAATGATAGTTCACTTATGTTTTACTCTCTCTTCTCTTCTCCTTCCTCCTTCCCCACTTCTTATTTCTTTAGAAATGCAATGATAGCCTTTCACCTCCTGTTCACCAGACACTTCCTACAGGGCAAGCTCATGTGCTTAGAGGTTCAGAGCAGAACTCTTGCCCGCAGGAGGCTGCCTCAAGAGACAAGTTGATTTACAGCCCAAAGTGTGCATGCTGGAGTTTCCGGCCACCTTCACAGCCTCTTTCTGCCCATGGAGACGCCAACTCAACTTCCAGGTAGATAAGACACGGAGACCCCCCCCCACTCCTCGCTTCCTCCCGACCTTTTAAAAATGCCTCTTTTGGCCAGGCATGGTGGTTCACGCCTGTAATCCCAGCACTCTGGGAGGTTGAGGCAGGTGGATCACCTGAGGTCGGGAGTTCAAGACCAGCCTGACCAACATGGAGAAACCCCATCTCTACTAAAAAATTAGCTGGGCGTGGTGGCACATGCCTGTAATCCCAGCTGCTCGGGAGGCTGAGGCAGGAGAATCACTTAAACCCAGGAGGTGGAGGTCGTGGTGAGCCGAGATTGCGCCATTGCACTCCAGCCTGGGTGACAAGAGAGAAATTCCATCTCCAAAAAAAAAAAAGCACCTCTTTCTGCTCCAAAAGCTAAGCCATACCCATCAGGCATGAGGCCTGCACTTCGTCCCTCAAACCAGCTACAGAATAAAAAGTCACTTTCTTTCTACCAGACCTCATTCCTGTGACCTGGACTCTCTGAGCAGCAGTGAGCACCTGAGCATGCATCGTGGTTATAGCCAAACACAAAGAGTCGGTGGACAAGCACAGGAACGACGCATCAGCCAGGTGCGGTGTCCATGCCCGGAATCCCAGCACTTTGAGAGGACGAGGCGGGCTGATAGCTTGAGCTCAGGAGTTCAAGACAAGTCTGTGCAACATGGCGGAATTCCGTCTCTACCAAAATACAAGAAATTAGCCAGCATAGTGGAACCTGTAATCCCAGCTACTTGAGAGGTTGAGGCAGGAGAATCGCTTGAACCTGGGAGGCAGAGGTTGCAGTGAGCCGAGACTGCGGCACTGCACTCCAGTCTGGGCGATGTAGAACCAGACTGTGTCAAAAAAGAAAGAAAGGAAGGGAGGGAGGGAGGAAACCTAAGAAAACTTTGAAAACAAAAAATAGTCATTGAATTTTTTTTTGAGACAGAGTCTTGCTCTGTCACCCAGGCTGGAGTGCAGTGGTGCGATCTTGGCTCACTGCAATCTCTGCCTCCTGGGTTTAAGCGATTTTCCTGCCTCAGCCTCCCAGGCAGCTGGAATTACAGGTGCACACCACCATGCCTGGCCAAGGTTTTGTATTTTTAGTAGAGACAGGGTTTCGCTGCATTGGCCAGACTGGTCTCAAACTCCTGACCTTGTAATCTGCCCACCTCGGCCTCCAGAAGTGCTGGGATTACAGGCATGAGCCACTGCATTTGGCTGAAATTTTTAATAAAAGCAGTAGTTTGACAGTTCCTCAAAAGATAAACACAATTACCACATGATCTAGCAATTCTATTCCCAGGCAGGTTCCCGAAGATTTATTTATTTATTTATTAAAAAAAATTTTTTTTTTGAGATGGAGTCTCCCTCTGTCGTCCAGGCTGGAGTGCAATGGCACGATCTTGGCTCATTGCAACCTCCGCCTCTGGGGTTCAAGTGATTCTCCTGCCTCAGCCTCGTAAGTAGCGGGGACTATAGGTGCACGCCACCACACTTGGCTAATTGTTGTATTTTTTGGTTGAGATGGGGTTTTGCCATGTTGGCCAAGCTGGTCTTGAATTCCTGGCCTCAGGTGATCCTCCCACCTCAGCCTCCCAAAATGCTGGGATTACAGCCATGAGCCACCACATCCGTCCTCCCCAAAGATTTAAAAACAGGGGCTCAAGCAGATGTTTGTAGATGAATTTTCAGAGTACTTGTTCACAACAGCCAGAGGTGGAGATGGCCCAGATGCCCCTCAGCTGTGTACACAGAAACAGCGTGTGGCCTGGCCATGTATTACTCAACCATGGAAAAGGAGGAAGCTGACACAGACTTCCACGTGGACAAAGCCTTGATATCGTGCTAAATGAAGAAGCAAGTCACAAAAGACCCCATGTTATATGATCGCATGTGTGTGAACTGTCCAGAAGTGGCAAATCCGGAGGCAGAAAGCAGGTGAGCGGTGACTGGGCCTGGGGCCAAGGGGAGTGGGGGCGTGTGTGTGATGGGTCCGGGGTTTGCGGGTGAGCGGTGACTGGGCCTGGGGCCGAGGGGAGCGGGGGCGTGTGTGTGATGGGTCCGGGGTTTGCGGGTGAGCGGTGACTGGGCCTGGGGCTGAAGGGAGTGGGGGCGTCTGTGTGATGGGATCGCCGGCCCCTCCTCCCTTCGAGCCCCTCACTGGTCTTCACTCCTCATTACTGATCCCCTGAGCTACAGAGAGCCCCCCACTGTGCATGGAGAAAACAACGTGAGCCTCCCCACCCCCAATCCCCTCCGGGCGTCCCCCCCCCCCCCCCCCAGTATCCCCCCCACCCCAACCCCCTCCAGGCGTCCCCCCCAATCCCGCCCGCCGGTATCCCTCTTCCCCGCTGCTGGCTGGCATCCCCTGCACTGAGCTGTTGGCTCCACTCACAGCTTCAGTGGTGGGGGTTGGAGGGGTCCCATGGGCTCAGTAGTACCAGAAGGCCCCCCGAGGGGCTGTTAGAACAGGACCACCCTGTTAGAACAGGACCACTTTGGGAAGCCGAGGCAGGCAGATTGCTTGAGGTCAAGAGTTCAAGATTAGCCTGGCCAACATGGCGAAACCCTGTCTCTACTAGAAAAGCAAAAACAGCCAGGCGTGGTGTTGGGCACCTGTAATCCCAGCTACTCAGGAGGCTGAGGCAAGAGAATCACTTGAATCTGGGAGGCGGAGGTTACAGTGAGCCGAGATCGCGCCACTGCACTCCAGTCTGGGTGACAGAGCAAGACTCTGTCTCACAAAAAAAAACAAAAACAAAAAGACAGGACCGCCCCATCACAGGCTGCTGGGCAGTGGGGCTGGGAACCAGGGAAACCCCACTCTGGGACTGCGTCTACTCCAGGCCCTAGCCCTGTTCCAGCCCTGCCTCCTCCTCCTGCCCCTCTCCCGGGTTGCTCTCACCCACCCAGCATACAGGCTCCCCTCTCATTTTAGAGGAACACCCACAGCCCTCCAAGACCATCAACAGTCCCATTTCCCCCCTTTATATTGCAGACTGCCCCAGGAGTTCTCCAAAATCCTGGTCTCCATCTCCCTCCTGTGGGGGCACCTGGTGTCTATGCCACCATATGGGGGTCTCCAGGACCTCCACGTGCAGCCAGCTCTAGGGTTGGGCTTCTCTTCAGCACCCAGGACCCCAAAGGACCTCATCTTCAAGGTTCCTGGCCCACCCAGGGCCCCTGGGCAGGTGGCATTCGCCAGCTTGCTGGAACCTGGGAATGTGATGGAGGCGCCAGGAGGAGGTGAGAGCATGAGGAGGAGGCGAGGGCACGGGGAGGAGGTGAGGGCGCGGCGGTGGGCGATGGGGGGGGCGGTAAGAGCATGAGGAGGAGGTAAGAGCACGAGGAGGAGGTGAGAGTGCGAGAAGGAGGTGACAGCGTGAGGAGGAGGTGAGAGCACGAGGAGGAGGTGAGAGCGCGAGGAGGAGGTGAGGGCGCGGGGATGCAGTAAGAACATGAGAAGGAGGCGGCCAGGGCGCGGGGATGCGGCGAGGGCACAGGGAGGCGGCGAGGGCACAGGCACAGGTTCCCCATGACGATGAAACGCACTAGGGCCTCATGACTGTCAGCGGGGCCTGAAGCAGTTTGCAGCCCTGTCTGCTCAAAGCGCTGCTCAAAGGAGATGCCAGGATGAACGTCAGGACAGTCAGGACATAGGGAGGAAAGGACGGTGGAATCCCACAACTCAGACACGTGGGGGCGCGGAGGGCGGGACCCGGGGAGGCTCACACCGCACACACAGCTGCCAGAGAGCGAGGGAGACTGAGCGTCACAGAAGAAGGTCCGGCAAGAGCCTGGAAACGGAACAGAGGGAAATCTCAAAGGCAAGGACAGAGATTCACAAGCTGGAGGCCCAAGAAGCCACCGAGCTGACGGACAAACAAAAGCTGGCAGAGGCGGGTGCAGGAGGGAGGCAGACGCAGAGCAGGCAGCGCCAGGGCTGGGGTTGGAGGACATCCCCTGGGCCTGCAGGAGCAACCTCGGGCCAGCAGACGCGGCACTCAGGACTTGGCAGCCTCCTGTGCACAGGCCATTGCCACTAAGGAACCGGAATCCACGTCTGCCCCCACGGGTGGCCGGCCCTCCCTCCGCAGCCTCTCCCCGGCCTCTCCCACCCAGCCTCCCGCCCTGCTCAAGTCCCACCCCTTCCTAAGGCCTCCCTGCCCTGGACACCTGGACACCTGCCCCAGTGGCCACCCCGGGTCTGGGTGCCCTGGTGGTGGCAGGATGGGGCCTCAGGCCTGGCAGTGCTGGTGACAGCTGTGTCCCTGCAGATGAGTGGACCCTGCACCTCCCAGAGGTGACCTCAGAGGGGCTGCTGGGGCCAGGCAGGGCCTTTACCACCCTGGGGCCTTGAGGAAGACCGCCCCCTGCCCCACACAGGCCACCCTGGATGCAGTCTGGGGCAGCCACTACCGCAGGACCCTGTGGCCGTGGGGGGCTGTGCAGCTTCCCGAACAGGGAGGCCTCCTGTTAGGCCAGTCTCTGCCCAACAGTCAGTTCTGCCAGCTGTGACTCTGCCACCCGTGGCAGCCACGTCCACTTACCTGCTGCCGCTCCCGCGTGGACCACAGGGTCTGCAGGGCCTGCAGGAGCAGGAGGGGGTCCTGGCCTGTGGAGACAAGATAACAGCCGTGGGAGGGGCAGGTGCAGGAACTGCGGCATAGCCAGCTGGGAAGTCCCTCCCACGGACCCACAACGCCTGGGGCTCCTCTGGACCTGGGGGCCGGGAGCCCTCCCCCACCTCTGTCCGGCACACACATACCCGCCAGGTGCGGCGGCACCCACTCTGGCCCAGGCTCACCCCTGTCCCTTCCCTGTGGCCCGTAGCCACCCAACCAGCTGAGTCCGCCCGGCAGCATTTCCACGCTCAGCCCTGGGAGCTGGGCCTCATCTTTCAGCTGCAGTCACAGAGCAGCCCTTGTGGGCCTGAGCCTCTACCTCCTCCGCCCAGCGCCCTGGGCAACCTCATCAGCATCTTCTCGCCCAAACCCTGCACCACAGTCCTGGCACCATGAGGACCCCAAGCCCCTGCCCTCTTTAGGTCTCAGTCCCTGGCCCTCCTGCACCGCCCCCTCCCTCCAGTCACAACTGGGAGGCCCCCACCTCACTGTGCAAGCTCTGCAGCAAAAGTGCTGACCGAAGACGCTGCCCCACAGACAGAGCCGCCAGAGTGAGACCCGAGGGAGATTTCCAGACAGAACCTGGGGGCTGCACGGCTTTGCCTGGAGGCCGGTGGTGCCCCAACCCCACCCAGGGGAGCAGGGACCCACCCGGGCCTGGTCACGTGGTGGGGTCAGGGTCGGAGGCCAGGGAGGGGCGGCTGCCAGCAGGGACTCCACAGGGGAGGCCTGGGGGCAGGAGCCTGGGTGGATTCCGCAGTGAACTCCCCCCGGACCTGGGGGTCATGGAAGCTGCCAGGCCCCCCTGGAGGGCAGGACGGGAACAGGGAAGACCCCGTGTTGCTGCAAGGGAGGCTGAGGACTCACATGAGATCAGATCAGACCCCAGCAGCTGGATTCTGCCACACACGCCAGAGGAGCGTGCGGGACGGGGGTCACCCGGGAGAGCCAGGCTGACACCTCGATAGCCCAAGGGTGTGATTCAGCCCAGCACCGGAATGGAGGAGAGAACCACGAGGCCCTTTCGGTAGACACAGAGCAAGTGTTCCAAAATTCAGTTCAGCTCACGATGTGAGAAGTAACTCGCCCCGAACTGGGTAAAAGCCACGCGCGAGCATGAGGCGTGGTGCTCAGGGCAGTGTGTGAGGATGCCCCAGCCCGGCCTGCAGCTGTCCCACGCGGGTGGCATCCAATGCAGAAGGGAAACAGAAACATGAGGACCCGCCGACAATGGGATTATGCAGAAAGCCACGAAGGATCAAAACTACGCTGTTAGGATTAACCAGTGGGTGCGGCATCAATGCTTAGCACAAGCCGAAGTGAGAAAATCAGCCACAAACAGAAATGGCCATTTCAAAAATCACTTAGAACAGCATCGGCAATGTCAGATTCCCCGGGAGAAATCTCACAAAAGGAGCTCATGCAAAACCAAACCCAGTTCGTTGTCGTCCCAGCACTTGGGGAGGCCGAGGCGGGTGGATCATTTGAGGTCAGGAGTTCGAGACCAGCTTGGCCAACGTGGTGAGACACCATCTCTACTAAAAATACAAAAATTAGCCGGGCGAGGTGGTGGGTGCCTGTAGTGCCAGCTACTCGGGAGGCTGAGGCAGGAGAATGGCGTGAACCCGGGAGGCGGAGCTCGCAGTGAGCTGAGATCGCGCCACTGCACTCCAGCCTGGGCGACAGAGCCAGACTCCGTCTCAAACAAACAAAAAACTCATAAAACATCGTGGGCGCCCGGGCTCCACCACTGCGGCTCTGCTGCCACCCAGGCCTGGACGGCACAGGGCCAGTGTTCCCATCTGCGCTCAGAACCGTCCCACCATCGCACACAGTGTCCCGGACACAGAGGCTGAGAACACCCAAATGTCCACTGTAGGAGGATGGAGCAAGTGGATCAGCCCCGGGATGATGCCCAGGTGGGCAGGACGTACCCCACCACGTGGCCATGGCAGGCAGTGTGACCGGTCCGCGTTCTGGATGCTGGGCATGGCTGGGGATGGGGCCTGGCGGGGCTGGGCGGGGCCGGGGATGGGGTTGGGCGGGGCTGGGCAGAGCATGCTGTGGTGTGTTCACGATCACGTGCCAAGCCCCCATCGTGTCTTCTGCCTTCCTTCCTACATGTGGGCTACACTTCACAATAAACAAAACAGACTTTTTATGTTATTTAATATTTTATTTAGAGATGGAGTCTCACTCTATCGCCCAGGCTGGAGTGCAGTGGCGCGATCTCGGCTCACTGCAACCTCCGCCTCCCGGGTTCAAGTGATTCTCCTGCCTCAGCCTCCCGAGCAGCTGGGATTACAGGCGCCGGCCACCACCACACCCGGCTAATTTTTGTATTTTCAGTAGAGACGGGTTTTCACCACGTTGGCCAGGCTGGTCTCAAACTCCTGAGCTCAGTTGGTCTGTCCACCTCAGCCTCCCGACGTGCTGGGATGACAGGCGTGAGCCACCGTGCCCAGCCCAGATTTTCTTTTAAAGCAGAGCTTCAGATGCGTGAGATGAGAAAGTTCTGCAGGTGGACGGTGGTGGCGGCTCTGCAGCCACGTGAATGCACTTAATGTCACTGAATGTACACAGGAAAGTGGTTAAAATGGTAAATTTCATGTTATGTGTATTTTGCGTTTTTAAAGGCAGGTGAAGCTGGGTGCGGTGGCTCACGCCTGTCATCCCAGCACATTGGGAGGCTGAGGGGGGTGGTTTGCTTGAGCCCTGGAGTTTGAGACCAGCCTGGGCAATACAGCAAGACCCCATCTCTACCTAAATACATAAATAAAAGTAGCTGGGTATGGTGGCGCGCCTGAGGTCCCAGCCACTCGGGAGGCTGGGGTGGGAGCATGGCTGGAGCCTGGGAGGTTGAGGCTGCAGTGAGCCCCGATTTTGCCACTGCCCTCCAGCCTGGGGAACAGAGTGAGAACCTGTCAATCAGTCCATACTTCAATAAGCAGCGTGTCCTTATTATTCTCTTTAAGTTTTACCGAATCGAGACCCACCTTTCCAGGTGGGAAGCTGGTGATGTCAGCCTCTCCCCTCCCCAGTCAGTGTTGCTGGTCTTCGCCCCTGCTCAGGTCCTGCTGGTTCTGCCCTCCAGGAGGGCAGGGTCTGCCCAGGGTCTCCTCTCCCACCTCCCACCGACCTGAGCCACTCCGGCTTCCCAGGGGCCTCCCTGTCTCCACACTGTGCCCACAGACAACGCCCAGCCCCGCAGCACAGCACAGCCCTAGGATCCTACAGAAACATGGGGCGGGCCAGGCCACTTCTTTGTGGACGCCACCGTGGCCCCCGGCCTTGAAAGTCAAAGCCAGGGCCTACCACACCCTCCCAGCTTCCACCCTCCAAGTGACCCGGACCCTGCCCCTTGGGCCTGAGGCTGCTTCCTGAGCACCTAGTAGCCTGCCCGGGAGCCCCCTCAGCACCCCTGCTCCCTGTCTGGCCCCCTCAGTGCCCCTGCTCTGTGCTTGGCCCCCAGCCACTGCTCCCTGCCTGGCACTTGGCCCCTGCCCTTCTGCCCCCGTCACTTCACTGTGGCCTTGACACTGAGTCCCAGGGCAGTGACCGCCTGGATCTCCTTCCAGGCCATGGCCGGTGCACGATGGACACTTCACGGTGCCTGCCCCGGCCGTTCCAGGGCCAGCCGTGCACACATGGTGCTCACAGCCCATGCGACTGGGGAGCCCCGGGGAGCCCCGAGTCTCTCGGGCCAGAGCTGGAGGGACCTGCGGCAGGTGTAGCCGGACAAGTCTCTGCCATGCCGGGCTCGGACACGGCCATGCTGACACTCATCTCACACAATCGCTGGCTTCCTGTTCGTACAACAGAAGAAAAACAGGATGTCCAGGGGCAGCTTCTGTCTGAACGAAGAAGACAAGCGAGCCCTGTGAGCTCCGGGGCTCAGCAGTGAGAGGACAGGGTGCCTAGGAGGGACCTGGGGGACACACCCCGCTCAGTACACAGCACCCCACGCACCCCAACTCAGGGATACCATGCAGGGGCATGGGGTCCAAGAAGGGTGGGTGGGGCTTGGAGCTGACACCGAGGGACCTCCCAGACCCGCTGTCCGGCCCCAGAAGCCCCAGCCAGCCCTCCCTGAGGTCGCCTCCTCCTGCGGTGGCTTCTGGAGGCCTTTGGTCCCCAGCGTGGACGTTCGGCCGGAGCTCCGCGGGTGGCCTCTGGCCCCCACCTCCACACCCAGGCCCAAGTTCACAGAGTTCACCAAGTTCCTCAGCGGCGCACCGATGCCTGGGACCTGCAGACAGGCAGGTCTGGGACGCTGAGACAGATGGCCCTGGCCAGGAGGCTGACCCCTGACTCCGGACCAGCCTCCTGGAAGCGTGTGGGTTGGGGCAGAGTGGGGCAGCTGTGTATCAGGAGGACACATAAAAGAAACTCAAGCTCAAGAATAAAAGTCCCACAGTCCCCCGAACGTGGATTCACATCCAAGAGCTGGGCCACTTCTCCCTGGGGGGCTGAATCATGTCCCCTGCTCAGCACCGGTGCCCGGTGCCCGCACTGGCTTCCCCCCCAGCCACCCTCCCCAAAACGTGCCTGGGAGGGCTCAGAACTCTGTGGGGTCGGCCTGAGGGTGCCCAGGCAGAGGCGGCCAGGACGGCTCCACCACCTGTCCCCAGGACAGTTTCCAGCTGACACCCCTGTGCCGGCCGACGGGAAGATGGATTGTTGCGGGAACACAGGACGGGCAGAACACAGGGACGCCACTTCCTCCAAACAGCACCCGGCTAACGGGGCTGCCTTCGCCCTGAGACATAGACGCACTCCAGGAAACTGTGAGCTGCGGAGTGGATGGCACCAAAGGCTCTGTTGTTCCCGACACGCTACCATAAAGCAGGGGTAAGAAACACAGGGGGCTTTTTATCCACAGGGTTGGGGGCACAGAAGCCCCAAGAACTGAGGCTGACCCCAGCAGCAGACGCCGGGCAGGGGACACCAGGCAGCGGAGGCTGGGCAGTGGACACCACCAGTGGACGTCAGATAGTGGATGCTGGCAGGGGACACCCGGCCTCCGGGCAGGAAGTCTGTGACACGTGGTCTTCACAACGCCCCCGAGTGGGTGTCTCCCACGGCCGGCTCTCCTCTTGGGGCCTGGGTCACAAAGCTCACACGGCTCGTCTCCAAGGCCGTCCCACACCTGCCAGCAGCATCAGATCCCACAGCACTGAGCACAGAAGAGCCCGGCCGCCCAGACCAGACCCCATGTGCTGTGGCGACCTGCATGCCCACGGGTCCGGGCACCTGCTATCAGCGCCCCGCTGGGTCAGTCCTCTGACCTCCCACGGACAGCAGAAAGGGCCAGCCCACGGCCTCAGCTCCCCTCAGAGACCCCACGGCACCTCCCACAGGCATGTCCCGAGAGGCCATACCCACCCAACATGCACTGGGGCCTCCGTCCTTCTGCCGCGGGTCTGTGTCCTGGTGGCCTTCTGGCCTCCGGCGGCAGCTGAGACGGGGCCACCCCCTCCAGCCCAACTGTCTCTGGTCTCAGATTCCACCCACATCTGCCTGTGCTCAGCTGCAGGCAGGGCGAGGGACATGATAAGGACGGAGACAGCAAGGAGAGCCCAAGCCTGGCGGGCAGTGTGTGCCCTCCACCTCGGCTCACCGCAGAGGACCGCCCGCGTCTGGGGAGTGAGGTGAAGGGGCTCCCGAAGGTCCAGCATCTGGCACGGAGGCCCTCGCGCTATCAACACAGTGGCCTGCAACCCCAGCACAGCACCGTCTCTCATGGGTCACGGGTCCCTCACTCTCAGTCCCACTCACTTGCCTCATCCATGAAGCCGAGGGCCTTGGAGACAGAACTGACCCAGCCTCAGCCCAGGCTGCCTCTGGCTGGGAAGGCGGGATGACGGGGAGAGCCCACCGTTCGCTACTGTGGACCCCACAGGGAGGCAGAGAGGGAAAGGGCGGTACCAGCCCAGGGGGCATGCGGTGGACGCCACTCAGAGAGGGACAGTGAGGACATGGAGGAGCTGGGACGCTCGGAGCGAGAGGGACAGAGAGGGACAGAGAGGGACAGGGAGGCCGGTGAGGAGCTGGGACGCTCAGAGCGAGAGGGACAGAGAGGGACAGTGAGGCCGGTGAGGAGCTGGGACGCTCGGAGCCAGGTGGATGCCACACAGAGAGGGACAGAGAGATCCCCAAATTTCATTCTGCAACCGCAGGTCAGAAAATCTGCTGAAGAAAACATCCTAACTACAACAGAAATCTTGGAAGATGAAATGCCTATTTTTAAAAAGTAACAGACTGGGCGCGGTGGCTCACGCCTGTAATCCCAGCACTTTGGGAGGCCAAGGCGGGCAGATCACTTGAGGTCAGGCGTTCGAGACCAGCCTGGCCAACATGACAAAACCCCATCTCTACTAAAAATACAAAAATTACCCAAGCATGGTGGCGGGTGCCTGTAATCCCAGCTACTCAGGAGGCTGAGGCAGGAGAATTGCTTGAGCCTGGGAGGTGGAGGTTGTAGTGAGCCAAGGTCGTGCCACTGCACTCCAGCCTGGGCGACAGAGCGAGACTCTCAAAAAAAAAAAAGGCCAGGCATGGTGGCTCACGCCTGTAATCCCAGCACTTTGAGAGGCCGAGGCGGGCAGATCATAAGGTCAAGAGATTGAGACCATCCTGGCTAACACGGTGAAACCCCGTCTGTACTAAAAATAAAAAAAATTAGCCAGGCGTGGTGGCGGGCGCAGGTAGTCCCAGCTACTCAGGAGGCTGAGGCAGGAGAATGGTGTGAACCTGGAGGGCGGAGGTTGCAGTGAGCCAAGATCATGCCGCTGCAGTCCAGCCTGGGTGACAGAGCAAGACTCTGTCTCCAAAAAAATAAATAAATAAATAAATAAAATTACACAAATAAATAAAAACTAAAAAGATAACAGTATGTTCTGGGTGGTTTTACATAAATTAACTCCTTCAATATTCACACAGAAATGAGGCCCAGTATTGGTGCTAGAATCATCATTCAGATGAGAAAACAGGTTAGGGAGCGGGGCCCGGCCACACAGTGAGGACGAACCCTCTCTACTGGCAGGTGTGGGAGGGCGTCTTCATGGTTTTATGAGGCCAGCGGTGACCTCCCTCTTGTCTCCCTCATGTCACCCTGATGTCACAGCCCAAGGTTTGGCTCTGCAGCCTTGGGGGCAGAGAAAGAGCCACGCCCACTGCCAGCTGGGCCGGGGCAGGCCAGCTCAGCCTCCTTTAGTGGAGCCAAGCAGAGAAAGGCCCAGGAGCCTCCTGGCCAGCTCAAGGCCAGTGGACGCTGAGGGCAGGGGGCGAGGACACAGTGAGGGTGGCCAAGAGGCTGCCAAAAAGTGCCTGTGACCTGGTCATGGGACTGGGACAAGCCCGTCCCCAGGGTCCTGGAGGCGGATCTGGTGCCCACACCTCTGGGGCACCCGTGGTGGGGCAGGGGCAGCCTGCTCAGCGTGGAGAGGGGCAGGGTGGCCACGGCAACTTCTCCTTCCCCTCCTCCCAGCAGGGCCTCGGCCGCCGCCCTTCCTCAAGTGTCCCCACGTCCACCCACAGCCACAGCCCCAGCCCGCCAGCGAGGCCTCTGAGAGGGAGGCGTCTCCAGGAACCTGCACGTTCACTGTGCATTATGAGAGCGGCACGCGCTCATCACGGAGCTTCATAGGAAAAGCGGCCTCTCCTGTGGGCCTTGCCCTGTTCACCGCCGTGTCCACACTGGGCGGGTGCTGAGGAGCCCCTGTCTGGAGCGTGGACACCAGATGTGAAGCTGGCCATGTCCCCAGCCCCAGGCACCCCAGCAGGCCAAGCTGTAGCACAGGGACCTCCTCTGGGAAGCCAGGGCAGCCTCAGCCTTGGAGGCTCCCATTGTTCGGAGCCCAGCAAGACAGGGAGGAGCGGCGGATGTGGAGGGAAAGGGAACCCAGGCCGGCAGGCTTCCTGGAGCTGCTGCATCTGCCAGAGGGCTGGCCTCCCCGCCCCCACCCCACCGCCTGCCAGCCCTGGTGCTGAGCCACAGTTTAATGCCGTCTGTGGGACTCTGAATTTCCCAGAGAAGGCTCAAGCGCTGCCTGGAAACCCCCAAACCAGGTGGATGTGGGCAACATGGCCTTTCTGACCTCAGCTGTGCCTGCTCATGCAAAAGCTGAAGTTTTTTGTTTTGTTTTTTTGAGATGGAGTCTCGCTCTGTCCCCCAGGCTGCAGTGCAGTGGCACAATCTCAGCTCACTGTAACCTCTGCCTCCTGGGTTCAAGCAATTCTTCTGCCTCCAAGCAATTCTCTTGCCTCAGTCTCCCAATTAGCTGGGACTACAGGCGCCCGCCATGACGTCCGGCTAATTTTTGTATTTTTAGTAGAGATGGAGTTTCACCATGTTGGCCAGGATGGTCTCTATCTTCTGACCTCGTGATCCGCCCGCCTCGGCCTCCCAAAGTGCTGGGATTACAGGCGTGAGCCACGCGCCCAGCCAAGGCTGAAGTTTTAGGAGGAATCTGTGATCACCGTGGACATTCGGATGGAGAATGTTTCTTGGCCTCGGGGGAGGGAGAGAGGAACGGGAGCTCAGCCCCCTTTTCCTGCCCCCTGATGACGCCTCCTGACCCAGCGTGGGAGGGCCTCTCCAGAGGTGGCCACGTGGATGCTCCTCCAATGACCCGGACCAGGCACTCTACCTAAAAGGACAAACCCAGGCCTGGTTGTTTTCGGGGGCAGGGTCCCAGGGGCCACAGACACGGATGTCCTCCTCGGTGACCAGTGTGGCGCGGACAGGTGTCCAGGCAGCGAGGCTGGGCCAGCACAGGGGCCAGGACACCTCCCGCGAAGAAGCTGATCCAGAGCCTGAGTAGAGGAGCCCGCTGGGGAGGGCTGAGCTGGGGCCTCTTGTGGGGCTGGCCTTGTTGACAGAGCTGGACACTGACCACATAAGGGCAGGTGCCTAAAGCGGCACAGGAGGGACGGGGGGATGTGGCCATTCCAGGAAGCGCCAGCCTGTCCCAGAGAGCGCCGAGGCTGTGCCAGGGGGCGCCGAGGCTGTTCCGGGGAGCACTAGGCTGTTCCAGGGGGCGCCGTGTCTGTTCTGGGGGGCCATGTCTGTTCCAGGGAGCACCAGGCTTTTCTGGGGAGCACCATGGCTATTCCAGAGGGCACCGTGTCGGCTCCAGAGGGCGCCAAGGCTGTTCCAGCGGGCGCCGTGTCTGTTCTGGGGAGGGCCATTAGTGTTCCAGGGGGCACTGAGGCTGTTCCAGGGACCCTGCTAGCTGGGGGTTGCACTTTGAAGACATCCCACTCTGCTTAGGTGGAGAAAAGGCTGTAGAAGTCCTTGGGTAACTGTGCAGGGAGAGTCAGCTCTGTGCTGAGGCAAAGCCAGGGTCCCATGCGCTCCCCGGCCCCGAGGGTGGTCTCCAGGGGCGGTAACAGGGCCTCATCCCACAGAGGTGCAGGCCTGGGGCCTGCAGATGGCCTCGGAGGAGGCGGTGGATGAACGGAAGGGTGAGGGGTCTGGGCCCGTCCCGAGGGACAGGTGCGTGGTCAGGGCCCCACAGGACAGCCAGGGTTGTGCCTGCTGAGGGGCCGCATCCACACCAACCCCCGCCCAGCTCAGAGGCGGCCCCTCCCCCAAGACGCGGTGACCTGAATATGTCAGGGAAGGCGACATGCCTGGAGGTGCCCTCAGCACCCACTGGGAACACAGGAGAGGAAGTCCCTGGAGTGGTCTGAGGCCCAAGGAGGCAGCTGCATGGGATAGGGAAACTGAGGCAGAGAGGCTCGGCTGCTGCCACGTGGGAGCGGGGCTTTCACAGGGGAGAGGGCCATGGCCCTGCCCCATGGAGGGGCTGCCAGGCAGGGCATGTGTAGGGTGGGCCTGGGCAGAGGCCAGGGGGCGATGAGTTAAAAGGCAGTAAACCCACAACAAACGGGGGGTCTGCAGACCAGGGCGAGGTGGCCGGGCCAGGGCCTGACAGCGCTCACTGCTGTTTACAAGGACTGCAGGGTGAAGGACATGAAGGGGTCCCAGGCCCCCCTTCCCACCCCCTGCCCACAAAGACAGGACCCTGGACAGCTCCCATGGGGGCCAAGCCCCTCCCAGGAGGCTTCCCACCCCGGCCTGTCTCTGGCACAGAGAGCAGTCTGAGGCTGGGGCTGACACCCCAGGCACTAGGCAGCCTCCACTCCCTCCCAGCCTCCGTCTCCCAAACCCCGGCCCAGTCTTCAACTTGCAGGGTCTTGATTTGTAGGAACAGGAGGGAGGGAGGCTGCACCTCCCCTCGGGCTGTTTCTCTTCAGCGCTGAACCTGCCGGGGCAGCTGAGCTGAGCGGGGATGCAGCCTCCCTGGCTCTGCCCACAGGGGAAGGCGCCTCTCACCTCCCTGGTTCTGCCCACAGGGGAAGGCGCCTCTCACCTCCCTTTTTTAACCTGAAAAAGCTGCTGGGAGAGCAGATGTTCTTCTTGACTCCAAGGGATGAAAAAAGGCTTAGTGTAAAAAACTAGGAACACTGAAGGCCACCACGGAACCGCCCGAGACCCAAGAGGCTGTGGGTTCCCTGAACCCCGGAAGGCAGCGCTGAGCACCCAAGGGGGTTTCGGGCCCTCTGCCTGGCACCCCGAGGGACAGAGGGGACCAGAGCTCCCACCTCTGTGACCAGCCCTGAGCGGCTACACGGTCCCCGCCACCTCCCCCGGATGCTGTCACAGGCCTGGCGCCAGGCCACCCACGCTGGGGCCCAAGGAGGCGGCCTGTCTTGAACGCCGAGGACAGCAAGGTCACAGTGGGGCCTCCGGACTCACAGGGTCCCAAGCTGTGGACACTGTAGAGAGGCCTGCAGCTAGGGGCCAGCGGCCTGGCCCTCGTCACTGAGTACAGAGTGGGCACCACCACCCCCCGTGCACCCCCACGCACCTCCCCCGACAGCCCCAGGGAGACTCGGCACCATCAGGCTCAGACTCACCCGTGCAGCGGCGCTCACCAGTGGTGGGGTCACCAGTGGGGTCTCCTGGGTCCATCCTCAGGGCCGGGCCGAGGACGCTGGCAGGCAGCTAGGAACGAGGATCTGCAGAAACAATCAGGTGGGGCCCCTGAATGAAGAGTCCCCTCCAACAGGCAGCCCGTGGAGCCCACGCCCGCAGCCCCTGGAGGTGGTGGAGGGACCTGGTGCCCGGGGCCCCCAGTCGCTGAGCACAGCGGGCAGCTCCACACTCCTCTCCCAGCTGGCGTGACGGCTGCCAAGTTTGGACCCTGCATCCAGTTCCCTGCCAAACCGTCCCAGCTTTCAGCAGGGAGGGCAGGGGATGGGAGGGCCCCGGGGGGCACAGTAGACAAACCCACACGGGCGGGCAGAGGGGCCTGTTCTTGAGGACAGCATGACTCCCCTTGCCATGGCCCCCTCAGGCTGTGTGTCCTGCCCCTGAGGGAGCCACACGGGAGAGAGGCGCTCTCTTCCACCTGCAGGACCAGGGACCTGGGAGCGACGCCCTCAAGGCCGACCCAGCCCACGGCTCCGTTAGAATCTAGGTGGCTGCTGACAGCTGTCATCCCAGGCAGACCTCAGCCTCCCTCAGAGAGTTTTTTTTTCTTTTTTTTTTTTTTTGAGGCAGAGTCTCTCTGTGATGCCCAGGCTGGGGTACAGTGGGACGATCTCGGTTCACTGCAACCTCTGCCTCCCGGGTTCAAGTGATTCTCCTGCCTCAGTCTCCCCAGTATCTGGATTACAGGCATGCGCCATCATGCCCGGCTAATTTTTGTATTTTTAGTGGAGACAGGGTTTCACCATGTCGGTCAGGCTGGTTTCGAACTCCTGACCTCAGGTGATCCACCTGCCTCAGCCTCCTGAGGTGCTGGGACTACAGGTGTGAGACACTGCACTCGGCCCCTGGGAGTGTTTCTGATGCAAAACCCCTGTCTAGACTTACAAGGGTTACCCTTTTCCTTCAATCTGCTTACGCAAGGCTGCATAAAAAGGCTTTCTTCGGGCGCTGTGGCTCAAGTCTCGCTCTGTCTCCCAGGCTGGAGTGCAGTGGCGCGATCTCGGCTCACTGCAAGCTCCGCCTCCCGGGTTCAAGCCATTCTTCTGTCTCAGCCTCCTGGGTAGCTGGGACTACAGGTGCCCGCCGCCTCGCCCGGCTAACTGCATAAAAAGGCTTTCTTTGGGCGCGGTGGCTCAAGCCTGTAATCCCAGCACTTTGGGAGGCCGAAACGGGTGCATCATGAAGTCAGGAGATTGAGACCATCCTGGCTAACACGGTGAAACCTCGTCTCTACTAAAAAAAAAAATACAAAAAACTAGCCGGGTGTGGTGGTGGGTGCCTGTAGTCCCAGCTACTCGGGAGGCTGAGGCAGGAGAATGGCATAAACCCGGGAGGCTGAGCTTGCAGTGAGCTGAGATCCGGCCACTGCACTCCAGCCTGGGCAACAGAGTCAGACTCCGTCTCAAAAAAAAATAAAAAGGCTTTCTTCGACTGTATAGCTTTAGTTTGAATCACCCCCAGCAGTTACACAAAGCTCAGCACGAGAACTCTGAATCCTAACACAGGCGTGCAGGAGAGAGTTGCGCGGCCCTCCCCCAGGCAGCCCTCACAGCGGCCATTCCCGGGAGACAGACATTCCCGGGGAGACCGACCTGTGTGTGTCTCAGTCACAGGCAGCACGGTCACGTCTTGGCCTTCAGTTTTACACATTACCGACCAGCTCAGCCCAGGCAGGGTGAGAATCTGTCTTACCTGCGGGCCAACACACAGCCCTAAACACACAACAACACAACCTCCTAAACAAAGTTACGTGGACATTGTCTGTGGACTCAGGACTGACAGAGGCCGATCATAGCCACGTCAACACCATTCCCAGCCGTGTCACGTGGAAGGTTAGGATGGCTTTTCCTTTCTCACGCGGGCTGCTCCAGACTCTGCTCTGCCGTAGGGGAGGGACTGCTGCCCTCCCACTGCAAACGATGTAAACCCAGATGATGTATCTTAGGAAACCAGTTTACGGACAACAGGCAGTGTGAGGCTGCGTTTCCCGACAGCAGAGCCATGCCCAAGGCGGCCCCAGGACAGCTGCTCCCCACGCTGGAACCTGGGCTGGGCACAGAGTCCCACCACGCCGAGGGGGCCGCTGGGGGCCACACACCGGCAGGAGGAGCTGCTGGGACAGCGAGTGTGGGGGCAGGAGGACCCCCAAACCTCCCAGGACCCATGGCCCCAAGGCTGAGAATACAGTGGAGATACCAGAGACCACATAGCACCTGACACACTGCAGTCCAGCCCAGCCCAGAGGAAGGACCACATCAAAACACAACCAGGACCAGAACAGCTACAGTCGAAGACCACGCTGAGAGGAAGGCCTGCTCCAGAGCCTCCCACCAGATCCAGACCAAACCCACGAAAGCCGGAGGACAGATACAGACTAAACCCGCGAAAGCCGGAGGACAGATCCAGACTAAACCCGCGAAAGCCGGAGGACAGATCCAGACTAAACCCACGAAAGCCAGAGGACAGATCCAGACTAAACCCGCGAAAGCCGGAGGACAGATCCAGACCAAACCTGCGAAAGCCGGAGGAGGACGGCCTCTGGGTGGGGGTCGAGTCCCACCCAGACCCAACTTAGGAGGGTTGAGAAAGGCCCCTAGGCTCTGGAAGAGCCCAGGACAAACGTCAAGACACAACCCCACATCTGCTGACTCCAGCCAGAGCCGAACAGACCACAGGAGCAAAACACAATGCTCTTCCGAGGACTTATACCTCAACCAGAGTTTCCTACAATGGATAATTCACAAACACAATGCTCTTCCGAGATCATAATTTCAATCCAGAGTTTCCACAATGGATAATTCAATAAAACACAATGCTCTTCAGAGGATCTATATACCAATCCAGAGTTTCCACAATGGATAATTCACAAAACACAATGCTCTTCCGAGGACGATACCTCAATCCAGAGTTTCCACAATAGATAATTCACAAAACACAATGCTCTTCCGAGGACGATACCTCAATCCAGAGTTTCCACAATGGATAATTCACAAAACGCAGTGCATAATAAAAATCACAAGACCGAAAAAGAAACAAGAAAATCCGACCCATAAACAAGCAGAAAAACACAAAAAACAGAGAACAGAAAGCAGCTTCGAGGGAGGCCTCAACGTTATTGGTGTTGGCAAAGACTTTAACACAACTATTGCAACTGTGTTCATGGAATGAACAGAAAACATGTTCAAAAAGTTCAAGGAGGCCAGGCGCAATTTGGGAGGCTGGGGCGGGAGGATCGCTTGAGCCCAGGAGTTTGAGACCATCCTACGCAACACGGTGAAACTCTGTACAAAAAAACTAAAGAGTAGCTGGGTGTGGTGGCTCATGCCTGTGGTTCCAGCTACTCAGGGAGCTGAGGCAGAAGAGTCGCTTGAGCCCCAGAGATCAAGGCTGCAGAGAGCCGAGATCACACCACTGCCTTCCAACCTGGGTGACAGAGCGAGACCCTGTCTCAAGAAAACCCCAAAAAACCACGAATAAAATTTTAAAAATATGGTTTTAATGAGTAAAAGGAGAGAGAGAAATGAAGATTATGTGAAACTACATAAAAGAACTAAATGGAAACTCTGCAATAAAAAGTGTAATCACTGAAATGTGTTTGACTCACTGACCGTGCTTGACAGCCGACAGATGGCAGATGAGTCGGTGAATCTGAAAACAGATCAAGAAGGACCAGATTGAAAGAACGAGGGGGAAATGAACTGTGGCTCCACGGCCCACAGCCAAGCGTCCTCCATTCCCCCGGTGAATGGCCCCCTCTGCAGCACTGCACACCTGGCTGTGCGGTTCACACGGTTCGTGGAGACAGCCGTTCCCCAGCCTCTGCCTGCCTCCATCTGGACGGCTGCACTGAAGCCCTGCTCGCCCGGGACTCCCTTCCCTCTTGTCCCCTGTGCTCCCCGAAGTTCACTCCTAGTTCTACAGGAGCACATTTTCCAGGAGCATCTCAGGCAGAACCGCAAGGGAGGAGCACTGAGTAGCCCTTTGCTTGTCTGAGAATGTCCCCATGACCATGTGCACTCAACTCCCCAAGACACACAGGCAACCACATCCCCATGACACACACGCAACCGTGTCCCCAACACACAACCATGTCCCCAAGACACACAGGCAACCATGTCCCCAAGATACACAGGCAACCACGTCCCCAAGACACACAACCACGTCCCCATGACACACAGGCAACCACGTCCCCAAGACACACACACAACTACGTCCCCGTGACACACACGCAACCGCGTCCCCAAGACACACAACCACGTCCCCGTGACACACAGGCAACCACGTCCCCAAGACACACAACCACGTCCCCAAGACACACAGGCAACCACGTCCCCATGACACACACGCAACCACGTCCCCATGACACACAGGCAACCACGTCCCCAAGACACACACACAACCACGTCCCCGTGACACACAGGCAACCACATCCCAAGACACACAGGCAACCACGTGCCCCCTAAGACACACAGGCAAACACATATCCCCAAGATACACAGGCAAATCAAGGCCTCCAAGACACACAACCACGCCTCCCCATGACACACAGGCAACCACGCCCCTAAGCATTTTCACACAGGCAAACTATGTCCCTGCGGACACAAGCAACTGGCGTCCCTAGACACACACAGGCAACATCTCTGTGACACAGGCACACAGATGTCCCCATGGCACACAGGCAACCATGTCCCTGTCACACACGCACACCGTCCCCGTGACACACGTGCAACAATATCCTCATAATACGTGCGCACCTACATCCCCATGACACACGTAGACTGTCCCTGTGACATGTGGGCACCGACATCCCTGTGACACACATGCATCTATGTCCCATGACACACGCACACTGCAGCTCCACTGGAAGCCTGGCTATGTGTGGCTGTGAGGCAGGGGTCATTCTCCTGATGGTCATGGTAATGCCCCTCTGCTGTCTTCTAGCCTCAGGGGTTGCTGAGAAATCTGATGCCCCCTGACTCAAGTGCTAGCATCTTCTGGGGAGGCCCCGGGGCCATAGCCAGATCCCAGCAGGATGGACGTGGCATGGTCCCCTGGGGGCTCCATGGCTACCCTTTTGCATGTGGCTTCCCGATTGTGTCCTGCCCTCCACACCCTTGGTTCTGTCCTCGGGAACTCCTGCTGTTTAGAACTTACACTTCCTGGGACTAATTCTGTGTTCTCATCTTTCCTCCTCTGCCTTTTTGGGAGATTTCCTGAACTTTATTTTGCAACCCTCTCATTGAATGGCTCATTTCTGCTCTTACAAATTTGATCCTATCCATGAGTTCTGGTTTTCTGACGCTTTTTCTGAGGGTCTCCTCTCTCATTCCTGGCTTCTCCTCCTACCCCCATTATTAGTTCATTTTCACGCTGCTGATAAAGACATACCTGAAAGTGCGAACAAAAAGAGGTTTAATTGGACTTATAGTTCCACATGGCTGGAGAGGCTTCAGAATCATGATGGGAGGCAAAAGGCACTTCTTACATGGTAGTGGCAAGAGAAAATGAGGGCCAGGTACAGTGGCTCACTCCTGTAATGTCAACACTTTGGAAGGCTGAGGCGGGCAGATCACCTGAGGTCAGGAGTTCATGACCAGCCTGGCCAACATGGTGAAACCCTGTCTTCACTAAAAATACAAAAGCAGCCAGGCATGGTGGCTCACGCCTGTAATCCCAGCACTTTGGGAGGCCGAGGCGGGCAGATCACGAGGTCAGAAGATCGAGACCATCCTGACTAACACGGTGAAACTCCGTCTCTACTAAAAACACAAAGAATTAGCCAGGCGAGGTAGCAGGCTCCTGTAGTCCCAGCTACTCGGGAGGCTGAAGCAGGAGAATGGCAAGAACCGGGGAGACGGAGCTTGCAGTGAGCCAAGATCATGCCGCTGCGCTCCAGCCTAGGCCACAGAGCGAGACTCCGTCTCAAAAAAAAAAAACAAAAGTAGCCAGGCGTGGTGGCAGTGCCTCCCAGCTACTCGGGAGGCAGAGGCAGGAGAATCACTTGAACCCGGGAACAGGGGTTGCAGTGAGCTGAGATTATGCCACTGCACTCCAGCCTGGGTGACAGAGCAGAACTCCATCTCAAAAAAACAGAGAAAGAAAATGAGGAAGAAGCAAAAGCGGAAACCCCTGATAAACCCATCAGATCTCATGAGACTTATTCACTATCACAAGAAAAGAAAGGGAAAAACTGGCCCCCATGATTCAATTCCCTCCCACTGGGTCCCTCCCACAAGGGGAATTCTGGGTACAATTCCAGTTGAGATTTGGGTGGGGACCTGGCCAAACTGTATCATTCCACTCCTGGCCCCTCCAAATCTCATGTCCTCATATTTCAAAACCAATCATGCCTTCCCAACAGTCCCATAAAGTCTCAACTTATTTCAGCATTAACCCAAAAGTCCACAGTCCAAAGTCTAATCTGAGACAAGGCAAGTCCCTTCCACCTATGAGCCTGTAAAATCAAAAGCAAGCTAGTTACTTCCCAGATACAATGCGGGTACAGGTATTCGGTGAATTCCGTTCTGGGCTGGGCGCGGTGGCTCATTCCTGTAATTCCAGCACTTTGGGAGGCTGAGGCGGGCAGATCACCTGAGGTCGGGGGTTTGAGACCAGCTTTACCAACATGGAGAAACCCCATCTCTACTAAAAATACAAAATTAGCCGGGTGTGGTACATGCCTGTAATCCCAGCTACTTGGGAGGCGGAGGCTTGAGAATTGCTTGAATCTGGGAGGTGGAGGTTGCGGTGAGCCAAGATTGCGCCATTGTACTCCAGCCTGGGCAACAAGAACGAAACTCCATCTCAAAAAAAAAAAAAAAAAAAAAAAACCCAAAAAACCTGTTCCAAATGGGAGAAATTGGACAAAACCAAGGGGTTACAGGGCCCAAGCAAGTCCGAAATCCAGCAGGGCAGTCAAATTTTAAAGCTCCAAATGATCTCCCTTGACTCCAGGTCTCGCATCCAGGTCATGCTGATGCAAGAGGTGGGTTTCCTTGGTCTTGGGCAGCTCTGCCCCTGTGGCTCTGCAGGGTACAGCCTCCCTCCCAGCTGCTTTCATGGGCTGGTGTTGAGTGTCTGCTGCTTTTCCAGGCACGCGGTGCAGACTGTCAGTGGATCTACCATTCTGGCATCTGGATGACAATGGCCCTCTTCTCACAGCTCCACTAGGCAGTGTCCCAGTAGGGACGCTGTGTGGGGGCTCCCACCCATTTCCCATTTTTTTAAGATGGTGTCTCGCTCTGTCGCCCAGGCTGGAGTGCAGTGGCGTGATCTCAGCTCACTGCAAGCTCTACGTCCCAGGTTCACACCATTCTCCTGCCTCAGCCTCCTGAGTAGCTGGGACTACAGGTGCCCGCCACCACGCCCAACTAAATTTTTTTGTATTTTTAGTAGAGAGGGGATTTCACCATGTTAGCCAGGATGGTCTTGATCTCCTGACCTTGTGATCTGCCTGCCTTGGCCTCCCAAAGTGCTGGGATTACAGGCGTTAGCCAGAACATCCAGCCCCCACCCATTTCCTTTCTGTACTCCCCTAGCAGAGGTTCTCCATGAGGGCCCCACCCCTGCAACAAACTTTTGCCTGGACATTTAGGCATTTCCATACATCTTCTGAAATCTAGGCAGAGGTTCCCAAACCTCAATTCCTGACTTCTGTGGACCCACTGGCTCAACACCACATGGAAGCTGCCAAGGTTTTGGGCTTCCACCCTCTGAAGCCACAGCCCGAGTTCTATGTTGGCCCATTTCAGCCATGGCTGGAGTGGCTAGGACACAGGGTTCCAAGTCCCTAGACTGCACATAGCACAGAGACCCCGGGCCTGGCCCACAAAACCACTTTTTCCTCCTGGGCCTCCAGGCCTGTGATGGGAAAGGTTGTCATGAAGGTCTCTGACATGACCTGAAGACATTTTCCCCACGGTCTTGGGGATGAACATTAGCCTCCTTGCTACTTATGCAAATTTCTGCAGCTGGCTTGAATTTCTCCTCAAAAAATTGCTTATTCTTTTCTACTGCATCACCAGGTTGCACATTTTCTGAATTTTTACGCTGTTTCCCTTTTTAAACAGAATGCTTTTTTTGTTTTGTTTTTGAGATGGAGTCCTGCTCTATCACCAGGCTGGAATGCAATGGTGTGATCTCGGCTCACTGCAACCTCTGCCTCCCTGGTTCAAGTGATTCTCCTGCTTCAGCCTCCTGAGTAGCTGGGATTACAGGTGTGTGCCACCATGCCCGGCTAATTTTTGTATTTTTAGTAGAGACGTGGTTTCATCATATTGGTTAGGTTGGTCCTGAACTCCTGACCTCGTGATCCGTCCGCCTCAGCCTCCCAAAATGTTGGGATTACAGGTGACAGCCATTGCGCCCAGTCCCAGAATGCTTTTAACAGCATCCAAGTCACTTTTTGAATGCTTTGCTGCTTAGAAATTTCTTCCTCCAGATACCCTAAATCACATCTCTCTCAAGGTCAGAGTTCCATAAATCTCTAGGACAGGGACAAAATGCCGCTAGTCTAGTCTCTTTGCTAAAAGATAACAAGAGTCACCTTTGCTCCAGTTCCCAACAAGTTCCCCATCTCCCTCTGAGACCACCTCAGCCTGGACCTTATTGTTCATATCACTATCAGCATTTTTGTCAATGCCATTCAACAAGTCTCTAGGAGGTTCCAAACTTTCCCACATCTTGTCTTCTGACCCTCCAAACTGTTCCAACCTCTGCCTGTTACCCAGTTCCAAGTCACTTCCACATTTTTGGGTATCTTTTCAGCAATACTCCACTCTACTGGTACCAATGTACTGTATTAGCCTGTTTTCACGCCGCTGATAAAGACATACCTGAGATTGGGCATAAAAACAAGTTTAATTGAACTCACAGTTCCACATGGCTGGGGAGGCCTCAGAATCATGGTGGAAAGCAAAAGGCACTTCTTACACGGTGGCGGCAAGAGAAAATGAGGAGAAACCAAAAGTGGAAACCACTGATAAACCCATCAGATCTCGTGAGTCTTATTCACTACCATGAGAATAGCATGGGAAAGACCAGCTCCCATGGTTCAATTACGGCCCCCTGGGTCCCTCCCACAACAGGTGGGAATTCTGGGAGATACAATTCAAGTTGAGATGTGGGTGAGGACACAGCCAAACCATATCACCCACCTCGGGAGACCCCGTGGCTCGGCTTGGCTCATTTCGTGCAGGGTCCCTGGCGCTGATCCCTCTCCTCTCCATGGCAGTGTGGGGACTGCGATGTGTATCTGAGAGTGAGGGGCTAGTCGTCTGCTTGGAAATGAGTTGGAGGCACCCCAGGAGTGGGACCCCACAGTGAGTGACCCAAGGGGCCCCGGAAGATGCAGAGCTGACCACGTCTCCCCCGGGACGGTCTGTCCAGGAAAAAGTCCTCCCAGCCGCACCTGCCAGCCACCGGGTTTGGGGGCACAGGCAGGGAGCTGCAGACCCCACTCCTCTGCAGCCCTCCCCACCCTCAGCCCAGCTGCAGCGGCACCCAGAACACCCTGGCCCGGGGTCTCCAAGGGTGAGGGCCGCAGGGTCTGGCAGCACCCCATGAAGGCTGCCCCAGGTCCCTGTTTCAGCCCTCCAAACCCCTGTACCCAGGGAACCGGGGCCTCCATTCCTGAGCCCCCCAGTTTTTGCCTCTCCCATTCTCTTTGCCCCTAAGGGATTTTGCCTTTTTAATTCTTTTGCTGTCACCTTAATTGGCCTTAGGGGAGATGGACCAGCAGGCCTGAGATCCAGGGTGTTAGGGCTCCTCCCAGCAGGGCGGACCCAGCCACACAAAGCCCACCGCCAGCCTCCAAGGGCTCCAGAAAGGGGGTCGCTGCCTTCTCAGAAGGCCCTCTCCACCATGCCCAGAACCGTGAATGCCCCGGCCTGGGCTTTTCACCAGGAAATGAAGGGAAAGACAGACCTGTGGGATGGAGGTGGGTCCCAGCGGGGGCAGTCACACCCCCATGCCATCTCTGCACAGACCCCGAAGGATGTGGAGTGCCCTCCAGGGCCGTACAAAGCACCACAGGGTGCGAGCGACAGGGACGTGTGTCCTCACTGTCCCGAGGCTGCAGCTCTGACACTGGGTGGGGAGGGTGGGCCCCACTCCCTGGGTCTCCTCCCTGGGTCCTCACGGGTACCCCCATGTGTGTCTGTGTCCTGATCTCCCCTTCTTATGGCGACACCAGTCCTACTGGATTAGGGCCTACCCCAACAACTTCATTTCACCTCTGCAAAGACCCCATCTCCAAATACAGTGACATGGGGCCTAGGGCTTCAACACGGCAATTGGAGGGAAACAACTCAGCCCACAGCATATCGCAGATCCTTCCCCCAACAGAGGCAGAGGCTCCCCACGCCAGCTCTCGGGGAAGGGTCTGGGCGCCCACGGGGACTCTGCACACTATTCTCTCCACCTCCATGAAAGAGGCGTGTCCATATCCCGGATGAGAAAACTGAGCTCAGCCAGGATCAAAGCAGGTCTCGTCCCAGTCTCCTCACTCTACCACTCTCCATTTTTATTTGCTTTTTATTGCCTTTTGGCTGCCTATAAAGGCAATTATTCATGTAATACAATATTTGGAAAACTACATTTGCAAATTCTGAAAAATCATGCAAAAACATCACTAAAAGCCAGCTGGGCACAGTGGCTCACGCCTGTAATCCTAGCACTTTGGGAAGCTGAGGCCGGAGGATCACCTGAGGTCAGGAGTTCGAGACCAGCCTAACCAACATAGAGAAACCCCATCTCTACTAAAAATACAAAATTAGCTGGGTGTGGTGGCACATGCCTGTAATGCCAGCTACTCGGGAGGCTGAGGCAGGAGAGTTGCTTGAACCCAGGAGGCAGAGGTTGCGATGAGCCGAGATCACGCCATTGCACTCCAGCCTGGGCCAAAAGAGCAAAACTCCATCTCAAAAAAAAAAAAAAATCACTAAAAGCCACAGTCCCCTCCTGGCCACTCCTGTCTCCTCCTGGCTCCTGGTGCCACCTCATCTGTCTCAGCCTCTGCCTGTCCCCTCAGAGCTGTGGCCCAGCCCTCCCAGGTGCGGGGGAGGGGCCACACACTCTCCCACAGGTGATCCGGGTGCTGAGAGGGGACACAGTGCTGTCCCACAGGTGAGCCAGTGGCCATTTCCAAATTCCCAGGGCCTCTGTCAGCGGGTGTCCAAAGAGCCTGCTTGGGAGCCCTGCACATCCACATGTCCCACCCTTGGACCTCCAAACTGCACTGGGGGCCGGCACAGTGGGCTCTGACCCACAGGGATGCTGGGCTAGCACCCTTGGGGGAAGACAGTGGGCACCCGGGGCCTGAGCAGGGGGCAGAGCCCCAATCCCCGCTGCTTCCCCCCGGCTGCTCCCTGGGGACCCCCGGACCACAGTACCAATGGGGGCAGGGTGGGCCCCCCACACAGGTCCTGGACTCATGTACAACGTCCTCTCGCCTAGGCTCGTCCTGGTGTCCATGGCCCAAGGATTTGCAGAGCTGCAGACGGAGCCCAGGGCGGCTGTCGCAGGCCACTCACCCATCCCCAGCATCCGCAGTTTCTCAGGCTCTCAACAATAAACTTTATGTCTCATGGTTCAAGAAATGCCAGGCTCTGGGCCCAGAGGCAGAAGGCTCAGGCACAGCTCCCACTTTTTAAGGCAGCAGAAGCCACCATTTCTCTCTATTGTTGGTTTCCTCCCTGGATCTTTTGCTGAAAGCACATTTGTTTTTTTTCTTTTTTTTTGAGATGGAGTCTCGCTCTGTCCCCCAGGCTGGAGTGCAGTGGCGTGATCTCGGCTTACTGCAAGCTCTGCCTCCCGGGTTCCCGCCATTCCCCTGCCTCAGCCTCCCAAGTAGCTGGGACTACAGGCCCCACCATCACGCCCGGCTAATTTATTTGTATTTTTATTAGAGATGGGGCTTCGCCGTGTCAGCCAGGATGGTCTTGATTTCCTGACCTTGTTATCTGCCCACCTTGGCCTCTCAAAGTGCTGGGATTACAGGCGTGAGCCACCGCATCCAGCCTGTTTTTCTTACATTACATTGAAGTAGATCAAGTTCCTGATAAATGTTAGATTTAGCCCGACTCAGCATGAGCCTGGCTTCTCCCGCCAGTCGGCACATGGGTGGGTACCAGGCACACAGTCTCCCCGCCCTGCCCACCATCTGCTGTCCTGGAGCCCTTGGTGGGACCCGCTGCCCACAGACACCTTGCCCATGCCCCAGTGCCAGGCAGAGGCCTCTGTGCTCTGAAGAGTGAATAAAACATGAAATTGGCCGGGCGCAGCGGCTCACGCCTGTAATCCCAGCCTTGTGGGAGGCCGAGGCAGAAGGAGCACTCGAGCTCAGGAGTTTGAGGCCAGTCTGGGCAACATAGTGAGACCCCATCTCTATGAAAAAACAAAATCAGGCTGGGCACGGTGGCTCACGCCTGTAATCCCAGCACTTTGGGAGGCTGAGGCAGGCGGATCACAAGGTCAGGAGATCGAGACCATCCTGGCTAACATGGTGAAACCCCGTCTCTACTAAAAATACAAAAAAATTAGCCAGGCGTGGTGGCGGACACCTGTAGTCCTAGCTACTAGGGAGGCTGAGGCAGGAGAATGGCGTGAACCTGGGAGGCGGAGCTTGCAGTGAGCCGAGATTGTGCCACTGCACTCCAGCCTGGGCAACAGAGCAAGACTCCGTCTCAAAAAAAAAAAAAAAAAAAAATCAGCTGGGTGTGTTGACATGCACCTGTAATCCCAGCTACTCGGGAGGCTGAGGTAGGAGGATCACTTGGGCCCAGGAGGTCAAGGCTGCAGTGACCCAAGATTGGGCCACTGCATTCTAGCCTGGGTGACGGAGCAAGACCCTGTTTCCAAAAAAAAGAAGAAGAAAAGAAAGAAAGAAGAAAGGAAAGGAAAGGAAAAAAAAAAGAAAAGAAAAAAGGAAAAGAAAAGAAAAAGGAAAAGAAAAGAAGGAAAAGTGAGGCCCTGCACAGAAGCAGGGTGGCTGGCAGCAAGTTATCTGGAGCGGAGGGCCGGTGCTGAGTGCAGCGAGGGCGGGGTGAGCCTCGTGAAACCCCCATCGCACAGGGAGGCCCTGCCGGGAGGCCACTCCACCTCTGTTTGTCTTGTCCCAAACAGCAGAGGCCACGGCTGCTCCTGGACAACACTCCTGCCCCTTGCGTGCCCCATGGCCGTCCGGAGTGTGGACTTGGCTTCCGGCACCAACGCACCCCTCGACCCCCAAACGGCGGCAGCATCAGCGGCGCTGATGGTGTTTGATGAGCAAATGAATAAAGGCAGCAGGTCCCCCACCACCACCTCCACTCCCACGGGCACTCTCAGCGGCTCCTGGAAATTTCCCTGGGTTCTCAGTACTCCCCCAGCCATAGGCTCAGTGGGCGTTAGACCCTCTCCCCAACCCTCCTCTGGGGCGTCTGTACCCCGACCCCCACCCCAGGCTGCTCCTCAGCCCCCACCCCTCCCTGCCAGGAGTACAGCCCGGCCCCTCTGCAGGCTGGGGACTGCCTTGCGGGCTGCGGGGACCCGACGGGGCAGCCCCAGCCAGGCCGTCAGGCTCCGAGAGAAGTGCGGGGCCAACACTGCCTCCCAGCGTCCCGGGGACCTGTGCCCGGGAAGGCCCCGCATCTGCGGCACCCGGAGTCGTGGAGACCAGAACGCTGGGCAGCAGACCCGGCCGTTCACAGACGCACTGGAGCGGGCGGGCGGGCGGGGGCGGCAGCCTGCGGAGAAGCCAGTCGCAGACACCCCACGCCGACCGCCGCGCGTCCGGGCCGGTCTCTGGGCCCCTCTGCTGGTGGAACCCGGCAGCGCCTCCTCCCTCTCAGCCGCGTCTGTCCCAGGCGCCTGCAGTCCAAGTGCCTCCCCGACCTGCACGCCCAGGCTGGGTCTCCGTTCCCACCCAGGCCAGCGCTGCAGGCAGAGCCCAGCCCGGCGGCCGCGGCGAGCATGGGGAGGCCCCTCCACCTCTGTTGGTCTGCGCTGAACACCGCAGAGGTGGCTGCTCCCCCGAGAAGCCCGCACACCGGTCCAGGCCCCCGAGGGGCCATCTGCCCCCGGCTCACCGCAGGCCCTTTCCTGGGGGCCCCTGTGCCGTGCAAACGGCAGGTCTGGCCGCTCTGGGGCTCTGTCCTGCCAGCCCCACAACCCAGAACCCAGCGTCCCCACCCCATCTCCCGGCATCCCTTGGCTAAGGGAGGGTGACTGGCGGCCCGCAGGCCCTTAGAGGGTCCCCCACAGGCGAGGATGGAGACGCAGCTCCAGACCCCGGAGTGCGGCTCCCCAGACACACCCACGTCCGTCCACCATCCAAGCATAAACCCCAACGCAGCGGCTCCTGGCCTGGCTCTGAGGACGGCACAGTTGGAGTGGGAGAAGCGCCCAGTGCTTCCGTCACTGGAGCCCACAGGTCCACAGGAATTCAAGATCCTGGATGCGTTGGCCGGACCCAAGGACACACGCAAGGGGCGGGAGGCGGGAGGGGCACAGCAAAGGGTGTAGGGCATGGCCGGAGGGGCTTTCCCCTTGGGCAGTATGGACACCCCAGACCCCGCAGCGCCCAAGCGCGCAGCCTCAGGCCTCCAGGGGTTTTCCAGCCTCACGCTTCTGGGGGTCTCCCAGCCTCACACCTCCAAGGGTCTCCCTGGCCCAACCTCCTTGCAGTGTCTCCAGAAAGCTCTGAAGCCCAGCCCCTTCTCCTCGTGTTTGACTGAGCTGGTGGGTGTTTTACTAAAACTCAACAGTGTCTCTTCCTCTCAGGGCCTGGATGTGCCTCCTCCAACACTCGCCTGGCCCTGCACGTGCTCCAAAGCTCCCAAGGGACTTTTAAAAGGGGTGGGGGGAGGCGGGCGAGGTGGCTCACGCCTGTAATCCCAGCACTTTGGGAGGCTGAGGCGGGCAGATCACAAGGTCAGGAGATTTGAGACCATCCTGGCTAACATGGTGAAACCCCGTCTCTACTAAAAATACAAAAAAAATTTGCCAGGAGTGTTGGCGAGTGCCTGTGGTCCCAGCTACTGAGGAGGCTGAGGCAGGAGAACGGTGTGAATCCGGGAGGCAGAGCTTGCAGTGAGCCGAGATGGAGCCATTGCACTCCAGGCTGGGCGACAGAGCGAGACTCCGTCTTAAAAAAAAAAAAGGGCTTTGGGGGAAGACAGCAGCCCCTGCTGCCCTCACACCTCCCCCCAGCTGCTCAGCAAGGCCTTCCAGGGACATCCCCAGCTGCTCAGCAAGGCCTTCCAGGGACATCCAGCACAGCTGAACTGGCCTCTCAGACCAATGGTAACCCCAAATCTGAGACTGGGGGCCTTTTATCTGCAGTTCCTTGAGTGGCTTATGAGTTCCCAGGTCCTCTCTAAAAAGGCAGAGCCTCGAGCCAGTTGGAATGGACAGGCCCACCGTGTACGGGGAAGCCAGGCCAGCGGGAACAGGCACAGCACCCCACGTGGCTTGTCTCTCACCATCAGGCTGGGTCAGCCCCTCTCCACAGGAGTCTGCAGGGCTGCTGTTGTCCCTGAGCTCAGGATGAACCTGTACAAGGCCCTGACGGCACTCCCTTTGCTGATCAGCCCGGGAAGGGGGCAGCTGGCCCTGTCCCTTCTGTGGGAGGGCAGCTGCTATAATTTAAAGTCTGTCCCTCTGAAACACGCTGGACTCCATCACCATGCTACCACATTTCCAGGTGGGGCCTTGGGACGTGCCTGGGGGGTGAGGATCCTGCCCGTGGATTCCTGGGTTATCACGGGACTGGAACTGGTGGCTCTATAAGAAGAGGAAGAGAGGCCTGAGGCCTGAGCCCGCATGCCGAGCCCTCACCATGGCTGCCCCGAGCTGCCTCAGGACCCTTTGGAGTCCCACCAGCATGAATACCTCCTCATTCAGAGTCCCGCCAGCATGAACGCCTCCTCGGATGCTCCCCTCGCCCTTAGACTTAGCCTCCAGAGCTGTAAGAAATAAATTCCTTTTCTTTATAAATTACCCAGTTTGGCCGGGCACTGTGGCTCATGCCTCTGATCCCACCACTTTGGGAGGCCTTGGCAGGTGGATCGCTTGAGTCCAGCCTGGGCAACATAGTGAGACCCTGTTTCTATGAAAGAAATAGGTATGTATCCAGGCATGGTGGTGCGCGGTGTGGAGGGTGCACGGCCTGTAGGAAGGGCGTGTGATGGGTAGGGAGGGAGCTGTGTCTACAAACCCTGGACCTAAAAATGACCAAGTGGAGATACAGGCTGATGTGACTGAGAACGGAAACAGCTGGCAAGGATTCAGTTCCCATTCCCCTACCGCACACTTTCTGTAACTGGTCTCGTTTCAGGGTGAAAACGCCTGTCTGGATCCCTCAGCATCTTTCTCAGAACACGGTGCCGGGTCCCAAGCCCACGCCAGGACAAACGGGGCTCCCTGGGTCCCTGATGGGGCAACGCCACTCACCAGTTTTGCAGCTTCCACTTAAAATTAACAACTGATGGCCTGGCACAGTGGATCACGCCTATAATCCCAGCACTTTGGGAGGCCGAGGTAAGTGGATCACAAGGACAGGAGTTCGAGACCAGCCTCGCCAACATGGTGAAATCCCGTCTCTACTAAAAATACAAAAAATTAGCCGGGCGTGGTAGCCAGCGCCTGTAATCCCAGCTCCTCGGGAGGTTAAGGCAGAATGGCGTGAACCCCGGGCGGCAGAGGTTGCAGTGAGCTGAGACCACGACTCTTATCCTAGCACTGTGGGAGCCTGAGGCGGGCAGATCATTTGAGGCCAGGAGTTTGAAACCAGCCTGGCCAACATAGTGAAACTCTGTCTCTACTAAAAATACAAAAATTAGCCAAGCATGGTGGTGGGTGCCTGTAATCCCAGCTACTTGGCAGGGTGAGGCAAGAGAATCACTTGAACCTGCGAGGCGGAGGTAGCAGTGGGCTGAGATTGCACCACTGCATTCCAGCCTGGGCGACAAAGTGAAACTCTGTCTCAAAAAAAAAAAAAAAAAAAATTAACAACCAACTCTCTTAAGTGTCTTCATTTCTTCTGAAAGGTGCTAACTCAAGCCAAATTGTTGCCATGAGTCCTGTGACCACAGAACGCTGGGCTCCGAGAACCCCAAAGGCTCTTGTTCCCCTGCCCCACGACCCACACCCAGGGAGGCGGTACAGCTGGGCCCCCACCCACACGGGGCAGAACTGCACAAGGGAGGTCCCCGGGGGCGGCCTGGCATGGAGGAGGTGACCCACGGGGGACATGCCTGACTCACTGTGGAGGCGACGCTGCTGAGGGCGGGGGCAGGGCGAGGGCTGTGTCCTTTCCCACAGAGCCTGGCAGACCCCCAGGGCTTGAGTGGGGTACAGGAGTCTGCAGATGACTGTGCCCGGAGCCCCAGCCCCCACCCTCGGTGCAGGTTCGGTCATTGGCTGTGGCTGCCCTGTGCGTTGAGCAGGTGGCCAGTGGGCATAGGCTGGCACCTCCAGGGCCCCTGGACCACCACAGAACCTGTAGCAGATTCCAGCTGAAGCCCTGAGGCCGGCCCCTCGTGGGGAATCCCAGGCCCTGGCCTGACACATGGCCCCCGGGGGAGTCTCAGGCCTCGCTGTGAGACGGAGTAGATGATGCAAGTGTGGGAGTGGCACGCACACTCAGGAAGGCTCGTATTCACCCCAAACCCAGCTGAGCCCAGGACGCCCCCTTCCCAGAGAAGGAAACCAGCTAAGGCACAGCTGCCCCTGAGCCCTGGGCACAGGGCTTGCTCTGGAGATGGGCTCTGAGGCGGGGTGGGTGGCAGCCCCACTCCTCGGTTTCCTGGGAGGCCCGGCCTGGATGCCGCGGCCTCCCAGGGAGCCTCTGCAGGAAGGTGGGACCAGCGGGACCAACAGGACGTGCAGGGGCCCCTCCCTTGAAGCTTTGCCCTCAAGTAGGACCCAAAGCTCCCTCAAATGACCCCCGAACAGACAGACCTCGAAGGACCCCACAAGAAGCCAGGTTACTGGCGGAGCGTGAGAAGTGGCCATGGTGGGCCGATGGCAGCCATCAGTCTCTCCGTCGGTGCCATAGCGCCACCCACCCCAGGACCTGGAAAAGGAGCGGCAGGCGGGGGCGGTGGCGGGGGGAGTGGAAGGGGGAGGCGGAGGGCTTCCTGTGGCCCAGGCGCACAATGGTGTTTTCTGCACACCGCAGTGAGTCACCCAAGACGGACTGGAAGCCGGGCCACCCTGCATTCTTGTCCGGGCGCCAGGTCACGCTTCCTCTGCGGTTTTTCTGTGGTGTTCCCCTGAGGACCGGCGGGCCCTCCAGGTGGGCCTTGTGCCGCCAGCAGGCATGGCCAGGAGGGTGGGAGGCGGACAGAGAGTGGGCTGTGTGCCCCCAGGTCTCCCTGGCAACCCGAGGGGGGGCTCCCAGGCTCCCCCACCCCCACAGAGCCGGCCTTACTGCCCCCTTCTGAGAGTGCTGACCACCCTCACCCATCCTTGAGGGCCCTGCAGCTGCCGCCCTGAGGATGCGGCAAGGACAGGGGGCGGGAGGCCGGCCTGAGACCCGGAGCGAGTGGGCGGGCAACACCAGCTTCAGAGCCCCCAGAAGCTGTCATCCCCCAAGGGAGGCCTTCGAGGCCTGTCCCCTCCCCACCTCATATTGTCTGACACGGTAGCCACAGCTGAAAGTGCAAAACATGTGATTAAAGACAGTGTCAATATGTCTGTGACAGCTTTTTATATCGACTGCATGTGGAAATGGCAATATTTTGGGTATACTGGAGTTAAATAAAATATATTATAAAAATAAATTCACTTGTTTCTCTTTTTTTTTTTTTTGAGACAGAGTCTTGCTCTTTCGCCCAGGCTGGAGTGCAGTGGCCAGATCTCAGCTCACTGCAAGCTCCGCCTCCCGGATTTACGCCATTCTCCTGCCTCAGCCTCCCGAGTAGCTGGGACTACAGGCGCCGCCACCTCGCCCGGCTAGTTTTTTGTACTTTTTAGTAGAGACGGGGTTTCACCGGGTTAGCCAGGATGGTCTCGATCCCCTGACCTCGTGATCCGCCCGTCTCGGCCTCCCAAAGTGCTGGGATTACAGGCTTGAACCACCGTGCCCGGCCCTGTTTCTCATTTTTTAAACGTGCCTACAAGAAAACTTAAAAGCCTCCTCGTCATAAAGCTCCAGGTGCCCACCGGGGCCCTTCTAGGAGAAGCAAACAGGCCTGCGGCCACCGCTCCCCAAGGTCAGGGGAAACCAGAAAACCTTCCACATGGGACAGGGTGGACACCCCGGAGCCCCCCGGGAGCAGCCCCCAGAAGCACGAGGGCCCAGCAGGATGAGCTGATGCTGGCAAGATGACGATGCACAGCCGGGGCCCCTCGGGAGGGAGGCTCAGGCCTCCTCAGTGAACAGCAGCCTTGACTCACACACTGTGTCCACCAGCTTCAAAGGGAATTCCATGTGTTTACCATCTCAGTGACCATTTTTATTTAATTTTTTTGAGACAGGGTCTCACTGTTGCCCAGGCTGGAGTGCAGTGGAGCGATCACGGCTCATGGCAGCCTCAGCCTCCCGGGCTCAAACGATCCTCCCACCTCAGCCTTCTGAGTAGCTGGGACCACCACAGTACACACTGCACCCGGATAATTTTGGGGGGTATTTTCTGTAGAGATGGGGTCTCACTATGTTGCCCAGATTGGTCTCAAACTCCTGAGCTTGGTGATCCTCCTGCCTCGACCTCCCTAAGTGCTGGGATTACAGGTGTGAGCCACCACACCCAGCCTCAGTGACTATTTGACAACTTTGAGATATAATTCATACACCATAAAATTTACCCTAAAGTTACAACTCAGTGTTTTTAACATATTCACAGACATGAGTCACCATCACTACTATCCAACTCCAGATTTTTTTTTTTTTTCAGGCGGAGTCTCACTCTGTCACCCAGACTGGAGTGCAGTGGCACGATCTCGGCTCACTACAAGCTCCGTCTCCCGGGTTCCCGCCATTCTCTTGTCTCAGACTCCCAAGTAGCTGGGACTACAGGCACTTGCCACCGTGTCTGGCTAATTTTTTGTATTTTTAGTAGAGACGGGGTTTCACTGTGTTAGCCAGGATGATCTCGATCTCCTGACCTTGTGATCCACCTGCCTCGGCCTCCCAAAGTGCTGGGATTACAGACGTGAGCCACCGAGCCCGGCTTAGTTTTTTTTTTTTTTGAGACAGGGTCTTGCTCTGTCATCCGCAAGGGAGTGCAGTGGTGCAATCCCAGCTCACTGTAACCTCCACCTCCTGGCTCAAGTGATTCTTGTGCCTAAGTCTCCTGAGTAGCTGGGACTACAGGCGCCCGCTACCACCCCTGGCTAAGTTTAGTATTTCTGGTTGAGACAGGGTCTTGCTACGTTTGGCCAGGCTGGTCTGGAACTCCTGACCTCAAGCAATCCACCTGTCTCAGCCCAGAACATTTTCACTGCCCCAAAGACAATGAACCACGTGCCCATCAACAGTTACTCCCTCTGCCCCTCCTCAGGCCCTGGCCATTTTCTGTCTCTGTGAATTTTTCTATTTTCGGCAGTTCCTATAAAGGAGACCATACAGGTTCTGTTCTCTGGCTGATTTCACTCGGCACGGTGTCTTCAAAGCTCATCCCTGCAGCAGCGTGTGCTGGAACTGCCTTTCCGCGGCTGAGTCCTGCCCCACCGTGTGCAGAGATCACGGGCTGTTTGTCCAGCAGACATTCGGGCTGCACCCCCTTGTCTGGCTGTTATAAACAGTGCTGCTGTGAACAGCTGTGTATGTGTTTCTGTGTGGAGTGTTTTCACTGATCTGGGGACACACATTCCTAGGACTGGAACTGCTGAGTCTCCTGGTGTTTCTATGTTTAGCTTTTTGAGGAACTACCAGACTGTTTCCACAGTGGACGTACCATTTTATGCTTGCATCTATAATGCACGAGGATTCTAATTTCTCCACAGCCTCACCAACGCCTGTTGCTGTCTGTCTTTCATTTTTTTTAAACTTACCAATTTAACTTAAGGATTGTTCCTTTCTTTAACAATTAAGATGACCAATTTTAAACACAAAAAGGAACTTCCTGGTCACGCACAGTGGCTCACACCTGTAATCCCAGCACTTTGGGAGGCCGAGACGGGCGGATCACGAGATCAGGAGATCGAGACCATCCTGGCTAACACGGTGAAACCCTGTCTCTACTATAAATACAAAAAAAAATTAGCCAGGCACGGTGGCGGGCGCCTGTAGTCCCAGCTACTCGGGAGGCTGAGGCAGGAGAATGGCCTGAACCCGGGAGGCAGAGCTTGCAGTGAGCCGAGATCACGCCACTGCACACCAGCCTGGGCGACAGAGTGAGACTCCGTCTCAAAAAAAAAAAAAAAAAGTAACTTTCCAGGGATATTGTACAGGAGATGGAGAAGGAGGCCAGCAGGTATGACAGGTGTGGGGCCCCACATCACCCCCTCCCGGGGGGTGCCGGCATGTTTGTCCCCCGGGGGGTCCATGTAGGTAGCAGGGGTTGTTTGTATGTTTCTTTTTATGTTTTGTTTTTTTTTTGAGACGGAGTCTCACTGTGTTACCCAGGCTGAGATGGAGTCTCACTTTGTCGCCCAAGCTGGAGTGCAGGGGGGTGATCTCGGCTCACTGCAAGCTTCGCCTCCAGGGTTCAAGCGATTGTCCGTCCTGCCTTAGCCTCTCAAGTAGCTGAGATTACAGGCCCGTGCCACCACGCCCAGCTAATTTTTGTATTTTTAGTAGAAATGGGGTTTCATCATGTTGGCCAGGATGGTCTTGAACTCCTGACCTCAAGCAATCCGCCCACCTCGGCCTCCCAAAGTGCTGGGATTACAGGCGTGAGCCATTGCGCCTGGCCGGTCGCAAGTTTTTTTGTTTTTGTTTTTGTTTTTGAGATGGAGTTTCGCTCTGTCGCCCAAGTTGGAGTACAGTGGCACAATCTCAGCTCACTGCAACCTCCACCTCCTGGGTTCAAACGATTCTCCTGCCTCAGCCTCCTGAGTGTCTGGGATTACAGGCGTGCACCACCACACCCGGCTAAATTTTTGTAATTTCAGTAGAGACAGGGTTTCTCCATGTTCGCCAGGCTGGTCTCAAACTCCTGACCTCAGGTGATCCGCCCGCCTTGGCTTCCCAAAGTGCTGGGATTACAGGCAGGAGCCACTGCTCCTGCCCAGGCTGCGGTTTTGAAGGACACCTTTCCTGTTCACCATGTTGGTTTTAGCCCTGAGTCAAGCTTCTCTCTGCCCCCACCTTCCCTCGCAGCTCACTGCCCACAACACGCAGGTGTACCATGGGACAGCTGTGAGGACGGGTCAGGTGGCCCTGTAGGCTCTGGGGAACCCTTTCTGGGAGGTGCCAGCAGCACATGTTGGGGTCACCCTCACAGACGGGGGGAGGCCAACAGGCCCCCATCAAGGGTGGGCTTTCCCAAGGACCCCAGTTCTGATCACACAGGTAGAATCTGATGAATGATAAACAGCATTTTAAAACCATGTTTTATAAAAATACTTAATGCCATGGGAAAGATTTCACAGAGCAGCATAAAGTTGCGTTACCCTAAGGCAACCACGCTGCACGCTGCAAGGCCCCTTCCCAGAACCCGGGAGACGCACGTGTGAGGGTCTGGCTACTCTACGGACGGCGCCTCCGTGCTTTGATCTGTTTTGTATTGTCTGAATACTACACAATGTACACACCCTGGTTTGTATTCATGAAAGAAGAAAAAACCATTAATGATATTTTTGAAGGTTAAAACCAGGATGGGATCTTAGCTTTAGCACCTCCAGGCCTCACCCACGGTGACACGGCCTCTGCCTGCCGCCGGCCACTGCCAGCCACACGTGGGCCCCACAGCCAGGGCTTTCGCTCTCTTCGGCAGTGCCTGAGGGCCAAGAATTCTGCGGTGGCTGGCTGGGTGGACCCTCCACCAGGGCGAGGGCACTGCACTCAGTCCTCGGCAGCCCGAGGTCCCCAGAGCGAGGGACCCACAGGGACAAAGGGGCAGCCTCAGGGCCTTCACGACCTATCTGCAAGTCACACAGCCTCTGCCACCTTCCCATCAGGCCGGCACCCCAGGTCGGGCTCACATTCCACCACAGCTTCTGCACAGTCCAGGAGGGACCGCCGGCAGCCCATCGGCTCACGTCCCAGGTCTCCACCAGAAACATCCGGCCAGCCCAGCTGATCCCCGGGCAGGCGTCGGTACCCTCATAGGCCCAGCTGCTGCTTCCCCAAAGTCCTTTCCACCCAGGACCCTAACACGTGCTGGGAAACGCCACACGGCTCAGAGCACCATCCTGCACCACACCAGGCAGCCACTCTCTATGGAGGATGGGGACGCGACACAGCCAGGTCACACCGAGGCGGCACCAGGTTCCAGGACCTGGTTCTACACCACCCGTGACACAAGGACCAACACCCAGGGTCGGTCCCGCAGCCCAGCCTGGGGCTGTCGCGAGCTCGCGAGGGTGCTCACGGAGGCGCCCCGGGCAGGAGCCGCTCCCACCCGGAGCAGAAGGGAGCAGGCCCTCCCCGGGCTGGGCTCGGGGCTGATGACGGTGCCGCCGTCCACAAGTCAGGAGGCCAGGAAGCCCCGACACCTCCCGGTTTCCCGACAGACATGGCCAGAACACGCCCAACTCCACAGGAGGGTCTGACCAAGGGGACCCCACCTTAGGCTCTCCTAGGCGGAGGCGGCGAGGGCAGGGGAGGGCGACCCTTGTGAGGCCCGAGCTCCCGGGCAAAGCCGGGCCCGCGGTGAGGGCTTTCGTCCCCGGGGAGGCGCGCCCACCTGACTCCAGGGAAGAAGTCAGCAGGGCGGTGGGAGACACACGGGTCTGACTCGGACAGAGGATGCGGCCGGGGACTCAGGCGGGAGCAGGCACGGGGGTGGCCAGTTCCCACGGTTTGCCGTGAACATGGTAACCTGGGGGCGGTGAGCACAGCACACCGCGGCGGCGCCCAGGCTGCCAGGAAGCGAGCGCGCCCGCAGAGGGGCCGGACGGGTCCCCGGGTGAGGCCGAACCCGACCGCGGGTTCCGCGGCATGGAGGCCCCTGCGGACCGCATGTGCGTGGAGCGAACGGCGCGAGGGGCGGGAGGCGGCGCGGCCACACCCCACAGCCCACCCGTTCCCCGGAAAGTCGAACACAGTGACCACGGGCCCTGGCAGTTCCCCTCCCGGGCAGAGACCACGGGGACCAGCAACGCGCGTCGGCACGAACGCTCGCGCACAAACGACCCCCGCTGCGCCGCGCGTGGCGGTCACGGAGGAAGAAACACCGAGCGGAGGAGGCAGCGCGCGGCCACCACGCGGCGGACCAGCTTCCGCCATGAAACGAACAGAAGGTCGGTCGGCGCAGGCGACATCAGCGACACCACGTGTGCGCCCCGGGCACACTGGCCACCACCGCGGCTGGGCCCTTCCCGCCTCCTTCAAGCGCAGGCCGTGCTGCGGGGGGCTCCTGCCCAGGGCGCCTGCAGGGGAGGCCGGGCCGTCAGGCGGGGAGGAAAGTACAGAGCCGGGGGATCTGAGGACGGCGGGGCAGGAGGGGGTGAGCTGCAAGGTCTGGGGTGGGACCACGGAGGGGATGGCTGAACCTCCGGGACGCAGGGTCACTGGGAGGCTGAGGACCCCCGGGGCTGGCAGGATGTCTGTGCCCTGGGTGATGCCACTTGTGTTAATCTCCTTTTGTGGTCGGGCGCGGTGGCTCACACCTGTAATCCCAGTACTCTGGGAGGCCGAGGCGGGCGGATCACCTGAGGTCAGGAGTTCGAGACCAGCCTGGCCAACATGGTGAAACCCCATCTCTACTAAAAATACAAAAATTAGCCAGGCATGGTGGCATACACCTGTAATCTAAGCTAACTTGGGAGGCTGAGGCAGGAGAATCACTTGAACCTGGGAAGCGGAGGTTGCGGTGAGCTGAGACTGTGCCACTGCACTCCAGCCTGGGTGACAAGAGACTCCATCTCAAAAAACAAACAAACGTCTCAGTCATTTCTAAGTAAAACATTGAAACATTAATTACTAAGCATAAGTTTAAGCTTATATACTTTAGTATCTTATCTTTATATGGTATAGGAAAGCTAAATATATTTAGATCTGTTAATAAAAAAGTTTAGGAAATGTACCTCTGTAAAACATTATGAAATGGTTTTCATCTACAAATACAGTTCAAAATTACTCCCAAAGTTTTTGACTGAAAATTAGGGTCACTAAGTTAACACCATAATTAATATATGTAACTGAAACTACTAAATATAAGAGAATCAATTCTGTATGTGAGATGGACGTATAAGAAAAGTAGTTTTTCTTTTGAACAACATTTCATGTAGTATTAATAAGAGATTGTAAAATATTTTTATCTTTTGAGTAAACCGGAAAACAAAAGAGGGGAAAGGGAGAGACATTGTGTTTGCTTCATGCTGTCTTTATTAGGTCTGTCGATTGCTTGGGAACCTAAGTCTCCTCTCTATCATAGTAAAGGATTTTGCTTTGGGAAATCTCTGAATTACCAATTTGATTAAATGAATGGCTTATTCTACAGTGACCTGTGATCCAATTTGGAAATTTTTTTTTTTTTTGAGATGGACTCTCGCTCTGTCGCCCAGGCTGGAGTGCAGTGGCCGGACCTCAGCTTACTGCAAGCTCCACCTCCCGGGTTCACGCCATTCTCCTGCCTCAGCCTCCTGTGTAGCTGGGACCACAGGCGCCGCCACCACGCCCAGCTAATTTTTGTATTTTTAGTAGAGACGGGGTTTCACCGTGTTAGTCAGGATGGTCTTGATCTCCTGACCTCGTGATTCGCCCGTCTCGGCCTCCCAAAGTGCTGGGATTACAGGCGTGAGCCACCGCGCCCGGCCCTACTTTGAAATTGTTTTAAGCCTTTGATATTTGACACACTTCCCAAAATCAAATTTCAAGTCCTAAAATTAAGAGGTTTTTGACCTGAACTAACTTGGACATAACAAACAGGAATCCCGGGAAGTCCAAGGGAGAGGTATGTATGAGGCTTATCTGGTACGTTAAAATCATACAGGAAGCATCGTCAAATGTGGAATGCTGTTTGAGTTATATTTCTATAAATGTATTATTAACATATGTTCCAAAACTGTATGAGATTCCTAAAAATTCTGACATGTCTTGGTATATGTTATCAGTCCTGATTATATGTTCAATTGTTTTAATCACAGAAGGAACCAAATTCCCTGTCAATCGCATCTTCACCCATGGCTACTCTAAGTCTTTTGTTATCCACAGAAAATTACTGTTTTACTTTCTTCTCAAAATGCAGTTTAAGGCCAGGCATGGTGGCTTATGCCTGTAATCCCAACACTTAGGGAGGCTGAGGTGGGTGGATCACTTGAGGTCAGGAGTTCGAAACCAGCAAGGCCAACGTGGTAAAACCCCATCTCTACTAAAAATACAAAATTAGTTGGGTATGGTGGCATATGCCTGTAATTCCAGCTACTCGGGAGGCTGAGGCAGGAGAACTGCTCGAACCTGGGAGGCAGAGGTTGCAGTAACCCCGAGATTGCGCCACTGCACTCCATCCTGGGCAACAGAGCGAGACTCCGTCTCAAAATAAATAAATAAATAAAATAAGCTACAGTCCAAAATGTGCATTTTCTTCAAGGAACTTCATGGAAAGGACACTGACAAGTATACAGACTTCTGATAACTTGGGAGATCACACCAATGGACCAAGTAAAAATTTCCAGGACTCTTATTAAAAAGCCGATGCTGGCCGGGCGCGGTGGCTCAAGCCTGTAATCCCACACTTTGGGAGGCCGAGACGGGCGGATCACAAGGTCAGGAGATCGAGACTATCCTGGCTAACACGGTGAAACCCCGTCTCTACTAAAAATACAAAAAACTAGCCGCACGAGGTGGCGGGCGCCTGTAGTCCCAGCTACTTGGGAGGCTGAGGCAGGAGAATGGTGTAAACCTGGGAGGCGGAGCTTGCAGTGAGCTGAGATCTGGCCACTGCACTCCAGCCTGGACAACAGAGCGAGACTCCGTCTCAAAAAAAAAAAAAAGAAAAAAAAAAAAAAAAAAAAAAAAGCCGATGCTTTCATGAGGATTGCTAACCCAGCATCATACAGAAAAAAGCGGCTGGGCGCGGTGGCTCACGCCTGTAATCCCAGCACTTTGGGAGGCCAAGGCAGGTGGATCACGAGGTCAGGAGATTGAGACCATCCTGGCCTGACTAACACAGTGAAACCCCGTCTCTACTAAAAATACAAAAAATTAGTCTGGCGTGGTGGCGGCGCCTGTAGTCCCAGCTACTTGGGACGCAGAGGCAGGAGAATGGCGTGAACCCAGAAGGCGGCGCTTGCAGTGAGCCGAGGTCTTGCCACTGCACTCCAGCCTGGGTGACAGAGCGAGACTCCATCTCAAAAAAAAAGCAAATTACATAGAACGGAACTGAGAGAGATCTGAAATGCTTTTTGTGACTTTTTGTTGTTGTTGAAACCTAGCTGACTCTTTTTATATTTTGTTTTCCAGAGTCAAAAATCCTTTTTCTGTTTGAGCTATTTATAGCTATAGCAATTGGGTGACATACACTTTTGTGAGCAAAACTGAAACATTTGTCTTTTTCTCTGATTTCTCAAAAATCTGGAAGTGATTCATGAGTATTCTTATTTTATGGCAATGTAGTTATTTGCATGAGTTCAGTAAGAATCTGTTTTCCTCGTAACAGGACACAATTGAAGACCCTGGTTATTCTACCAAGGCTTGGACTGGGATGACGTATTTTCGGATATGACCAGACTGCTTTGAGGAATCGAGGTTCACTTTACAGAGCCAATAAAAAGCCCCTTGGGATGACTGAACTGGTACCCTGTTTACATAGTTCCCTTACAAGGTTCTTGGCCTTGAGGTAAGTAAAGAATGCCACTTTCTGACAGATCCAGGAACTTCAAGATAGTTTGGGACCTGGAAGACATTCACCCCCTAATTCATACAGGTATTATTTTATTTATTTTTTTTGAGATGGAGTCTTGCTCTGTCGGCCAGGCTGGAGTGCAGTGGTGAGATCTCGGCTCACTGCAAGCTCCGCCTCCCGGGTTCGCCATTCTCCACCTCAGCCTCTGGAGTAGCTGGGACAGGCGCCCTCCACCACGCCTGGCTAATATTTTGTATTTTTTTTTTTTTTTTTTTTTTTTTTTTTGAGACGGAGTCTCACGCTGTTGCCCAGGCTGGAGTGCTGTGGCCGGATCTCAGCTCACTGCAAGCTCCGCCTCCCGGGTTCCCGCCATTCTCCTGTCTCAGCCTCCCGAGTAGCTGGGACTACAGGCGCCCGCCACCTCGCCCGGCTAGTTTTTTTTTTTTGTATTTTTTAGTAGAGACGGGGTTTCACCGTGTTAGCCAGGGTGGTCTCGATCTCCTGACCTCGTGATCCACCCGTCTCGGCCTCCCAAAGTGCTGGGATTACAGGCTTGAGCCACCGCGCCCGGCCGTATTTTTTTTTAGTAGAGACGGGGTTTCACCGTGTTAGCCAGGATGCTCTCGACTCCTGACCTCGTGATCCGCCCGCCTCGGCCTCCCAAAGTGCTGGGATTACAGGTGTGAGCCACCGTGCCCACCCCTCAAGTGGCTTTTAAAGGTCTAATCTGACCCTTTTGTAGTTCATAAGCATGATGATTGCCTTATGTGTAGGGTATGTCTCCCTCAAACCCTGTTATGATGTCAGCACATTACCTGTCTGACATGGGGGAAAAAAGTCTAATCTGAAATTCCTTATGGCAAAGTTCCAGCCAATTTAAAAAGGAGCCTGTATGGCCAGTCATCACTGTTGTTGTACTTTAGGCAAATAATCAGGCCAAATATAATCCTAAAATTTATTTTACAAGTAAATTGGTCTTACCAAGATTTATCTTTGGTAGAAATGGGGAAGTAGAGAAAAATTATGTTTCAGAGAAAAACTATAGCATACCTATTACCGGATTCTATCCCTGATCATTGTATTTTTTATTTTCCTACAATCTGGACTAAATCCTGAACAATCTTCCGGCTACAAGTCTCTAAAGAAGAACCTGGCTGGGTACAGTGTTCACACCTATAATCCCAGCACTTTGGGAGGCCCAGATGAGAGGATCGCTTGGGCTCAGGAGTTCGAGACTAGCCTGGGCAAGGTGGCAAGACCTAGTCTCCACCAAAAAAATTTAAAAATTAGCCGGTCCTGGTGGCAAACACCTGTATTCCCAGGTACTCGGGAGGCTGAGACAAGAGGACCCTTTAAGCCCAAGAGCTCAAGGCTGCTATGAGTGGGGATTGTGCCTCTGCACTCCAGCGTGGGTGACAAAGCAAGACCCCATCGCTAAATAAACAATAAATAAAGAAGAACATGGATTTTAGTTTCTTCATGTTTTTAGTTGTCTCCCTAATGGAACAGGTATGTTTCCTTCATCCTAGCATATAAATTGGTTATAGTCCTATGTGTTACTTCTGAGAAAACTAAAATTAATGGTGTTTCTAAAAACTAGAGATGATTCAACAGGTGATAGCAGCTGTATAAATTAATGACTTCACTGAGGCCTCATGTTTGCCACCCTGTGATGCCATTCCAATTCAGTTTGTGATGTTCTTAAAAAAAAACAATCCTCCCTGAAATGTCTCCTCCTTCCCTGCTTGGCATGGGACAGGACTATGTGGGAATGAGCCTTCCCAGCAAGAGGGGACACTCTGACCCTCAGATTTTGATAATCGATGCTTTCAAGAAGAAATATTTTGATCAAAAGGGGAGCAAATAGAAAGAAAAAAATCATTTATCTGAGGAATGCAAAGCCCTTTTAAACTTCTGGCCCAGAAAGCCTGATGTTAAGTACCAGAAAGCATTTCAAATGAAATCGCAGTCCCTCACTACCCCTTGAGCCAAGTAACTTCCCACTGGTAACACCCAGCCGTGGCCAATCGCGAACCAATGCCATTTCTAAAAGCCAGTGAGCTCCAAACCACCTGCTCTCCGACGGGCTCTCTTTTCTTTAAAAACCTGAGCCTCTGTCTTGTTCTCCGGTGCACCTGGTGACCCAGGCCGCCCTCGACCTCTGTGCCTGAATAAACCCACTGGGCACCACATTCTGACCCTTTTCATTAGTTTAGGTTCACAACTAATACAGGACTCAGCGCCGGTGGGCAGGAAGCCAGGGCCCCTGCAGGGAGGCGCCCGTCCCTTCTCCCGGGGAGGGCAGGCCTGGGCGCGCGTCCCACCGGGAGCGCCGCCTCCTCGGCGACGGAGCGAAGGGCCTCCGGGTCCCGTGACGTCCGCGCTCGGAAGGCGCGGAGGAGGGCAGGCCCCGCGGGACAGGGCGGCGGGGTCGGCTCAGCGTCCCGCGGCGTCCGGCTGCCCGGCGGCCTCCGGAGCGGGGCCCTGCAGGAGAACGCGCTTTCCCCGCCCCATCGGGGCCTCAGTTTCCCCGCCCCCGGCTCACTCTCAGCTGCGGCCCTCTCCTCAGGACGCGCGCACTGGGCCCGGCCCCGCTCTGCCCTCCGCGCCCAGGCCGCCCACCTGGCCCGCGCGGCCCGGGGTCGCTCACCTGCAGGGCCGGGGCCGCCCCACACCGTCCACGCCCGGCGCGGAACCTTGGCCCTACCGCAGCGGCTGGCCCGGAGGGCTTTATCCGGCGCACCGAGGCCAGCGCGGGAGGGGCTGGGAAGCCGGGCGCACAAAGCTCCAGGCGGAAGTCCGGCCGGGGCGGGGCCTGAATGGGAGCTGGGCGTGGTCGGAGGGCTGGAGGGCGTGGCCATCTCAGGCGGGGGCGTGGTCAGGAGGTCCCGGGCGGGGCGGGGCCCTACCGGGGAGGAGCGGGCGCCTGCCGCCAGGGGGCGCCGTGGGGCAGCGGGGTTTCACCTGGCGCGCGGCTGCCGCTCCTCTGCCCGCCTCCCAGGCCCCGCAGCCCCGCGCCGCCTCCTGGACCCGGACCCGGACCCGGTCCCGGACCCTCCGCGGGATCCCAGCTCCTCCTCGAGCCGCCACGGGCCGCCATGGCCTCTCTGGGGGACCTGGTGCGCGCCTGGCACCTGGGCGCGCAGGCCGTGGATCGCGGGGACTGGGCCCGCGCCTTGCACCTGTTCTCGGGCGTCCCGGCGCCGCCCGCCAGGCTGTGCTTCAACGCGGGCTGCGTGCACCTGCTGGCCGGGGACGCCGAGGCCGCGCTGCGGGTGAGCGGGGCGTGGGGAGGCCGGTGCGGACGATGCCTCCGCCTCGAGCCCCTGGGGAGGGCTCTGCGCCCCTCCCCGACGGTTACGGGGTCGCCCTGCCGCCCCCGACCCAGCGAACGCCCCTGCAGGTGGGAGCGGAGCAGTGGGGGCCCCACCTGAGCTGAGCGAGGCCGGGCTAGGGGGCGCGGCGGTTACTGGAAGAGGCCCGGGCCCCAGGGTGACTCACACCGGGAAGGGGGAAGCTGCTGGGCTGGGTCAGGCCCGAGGGGCCGCCCTGCCCCAAGGGGAAAGCGTTGCACCTGTGGTCATGGCCAGGAGACCGGGTCAGTCTCCTCCTCTGAGCCCTCAGCCATCCCCCAGCCCACTCCCCGAAACAGCCAGGAGTCCAGGGTGCCCGGGTGCAGCGGCCAAGGCCCTGCACGGAGTCTGCTGCCCTTCCTGCGCCCGCCCCGGTTCCGAGGCCGCCTGTACCTGCGCATTCCAAACACCAGCGCTGCCCCCACGCTCAGTCCCAAGCACCTTGCAGAAGCAAGCAGGTGCCCACGGTTATTGAAGGCTTGGTGACAGCAGCGATGAAAAGGAGAGGGAACTTCGCTCTGTGAGAGGGTATCCACGCCCCTGACTCACAAAATATCCCCCTTGGAGGAGACTGGGCAAAGGGCTTGAGACCCCCCTCTCTTGTGTCTTAAAGCTGCATACAAATTTTTTTTTTTTTTTTTTTTTTTTGAGACAGAGTTTTGCTCTGTCGCCCAGGCTGGAGTGCAGTGGCCAGATCTCAGCTCACTACAAGCTCCGCCTCCCGGGTTCACGCCATTCTCCTGCTTCAGCCTCCCAAGTAGCTGGGACTACAGGCGCCCGCCACCTTGCCCGGTTAGTTTTTTGTACTTTTTAGTAGAGACGGGGTTTCACCATATTAACCAGGATGGTCTCGATCTCCTGACCTCGTGATCCGCCCGTCTCGGCCTCCCAAAGTGCTGGGATTACAGGCTTGAGCCACCGCGCCCGGCCTGCATACAAATTTACAGTCACCTCCACAATGATTTCATTTTTTTGTTTGTTTCAAAGATGGAGTCTTGTTCTGTCGCCCAGGCTGACTCGAGTGGCGCCATCTCGGCTCACTGCAACCTCTGCCTCTGGAGTTCAAGCAATTCTGCCTCAGCCTCCCGAGGAGCTGGGATTAGAGGCGCCCACCACCCTGCCCGGCTGATTTTGTATTTTTAGTAGAGACGGGTTTCACCATGTTGGTGAGGCTGGTCTTGAACTCCTGACCTCAGGTGATCTACCCTCCTCGGCCTCCCAAAGTTGGTGGGATTACAAACGTGAGCCACGTTGCCCCACCCACAATGATTTCATTTTAAAATGTTATCCAAGAAAGGGAATGTAATCATTAGACACCAGGTGGTTCAGCAACAAATCCTATGTTCGGGGCTAACCCAGTCACCCCGTGCTCACATGCCTGGTTTCACTACAGAGAGGGGACACAGTGAAAGTCAATACAACTAATCACAGCATATGGTATTAGGAATATAGGAACTTAGGAAAGAGGATGGAACAGCTGTGATTCATAAAACCCATCATCTGAGGGGCAGGCCAGGATGCAGGTGTTGCTGGAACTGCTGTCTCTTGGTAGGAGCCTTGCGTGAGGTTTGGGGAAGACAGGTGGGTTCTGCCGGCCCTGAGCAACCACCCCACATCAGGGCTGCGTGCCTGTGCTCAGCCACCACACTTCACACCTGTGTGAACTCGGTTCAGCGACAAGACCCCGCTCAGCCAAATTTGTGAAAGAGACCATAGCACGCTTCCTGTCACACACACTTAACTGATGGCCACAGTCCCTGTTCAGAACATTCTATGTCCTTTCTGAGTCTGGTTTAAGGAAGAGCTGTGCTTTACACACAGATAAACCCATGACGACATGTGTGTTGTTCTTTCTGATTCTAGTAGATTTCTAGTGTGTCATTTTGCATGAACTATCCAAAAAGGATATTTTGTTTTGAAACAGAATCTTGCTCTGTCTTGCAGGCTGGAGTGCAGTGGCATGGTCTCGGCTCATTGCAACATCCGCCTCCCTGGTTTAAGCGATTGTGCTGCCTCAGCCTCTCCAGTAGCTGGGATTACAAGCGCGTGCCGCCATGCCCAGCTCATTTTTGTATTTTTGGTAGAGACAGGGTTTCACCATGTTGGCCAGGCTGGTCTCGAACTCCTGACCTCGTGATCCGCCTGCCTCGGCCTCCCAAAGTGCTAGGATTACAGGTGTGGGCTAACATGCCCGGCCTGTAATGCAGGTCTTTAACTGGTGACTCTGGGATCTGGGCTGTGTTATCTCATCTCCAGTATTGTGACAGCCAAGGTCGCCTGAGGTCAGGAGTTCGAGAATCTCTTGAACCCAGAGGTAGAGGCAGCAGTGAGCCGAGATCGAGCCGCTGCACTCCAGCCTGGGTGACAGAGCGAGACCCCGTCTCAAAAAAAAAAAAAGAGATTTTTAAAAGACAAAAGTCTCATATAACCCCACCCCCTGAGGTAACTATTATTAACACACTGGAACACTTTTTTCCAGCCTCTGTCCTTGTGCTCACGGTAAACAAATCAGTTTTAGCAGCACCTCAGTGGGCTTTGCACCCTGGATGGGTTGGGGTTGGGTGGGCTGTGGCAGCCTGAGTGGTAACAGCCCTGCCCAGGCAGGAGCCTCCAAAGGTCCCTGGACAGGAGCAGGAGGGGCCGATGGGATTCTGTGGCCCTGGCACCGATCACACCGTATCTGTGATGCTGTGTGACCAGGTTACAGACCTTGGCATCCCATGGGCATTTTTGTCCCCAGGCATTTGACCAAGCTGTGACCAAGGACACCTGCATGGCAGTTGGCTTCTTCCAGCGAGGAGTGGCCAACTTCCAGCTGGCGAGGTGAGTACAGGGGTGCCTTGTTCCTTCTCTGACGGCCCTTTGTCTCCCTGCAGAGTCCACTCCTGCACTCCCCCCTCCTCCGTCTCCACCTGCTCCCTCCTCTTGCCCACTCCCTCCTCCGTGGTTCCTGGCTCCAGGGAAACCTGGGCAGAGACTGTGGCCCTCACCTCTGCTGACCACCACCCTTGAACACAGGTGGTCGGGTCCTCACTGCTCACCTGGGCCCTCTGCACCATGTCCCTTCCTAAAGGAGGAATGAGGGAAGGGAGACCATCGGGACTGCAGGCCAGGCCCTGCCTCGGCCTCTCTGCCTGATGCTCAAAGGCCCCATCCCAGGAGGGCAGGCTCTGTGGGGAAGTGGATCACAGTCCCGAGAGCCTTGCAGTCCTGAATGTCAAACCCCCTGAAGTCTAAAATCCCAAAAAGTATAATTCTAGAAAAAATAAAATTCTGTAAAAGATATTTATTTACTTTTTTTTTTTTGAGACAGAGTCTCGCTTAGTCGCCCAGGCTGGAGTGCAGTGGCGCGATCTCGGCTCACTGAAAGCTCCACCTCCCGGGTTCACGCCATTCTCCTGCCTCAGCCTCCCGAGTAGCTGGGACTACAGGCGCCCGCCGCCTCGCCCGGCTAATTTTTTGCATTTTTAGTAGAGACGGTTTCACCGTGTTAACCGGATGGTCGATCTCTGACCTCAAATCGCCACTTTCGGTCTCCCAAAGTGCTGAGATTACAGGCGTGAGCCACGCGCCCTGACTATTGTTTACTTTTAAAAAGTATTTTGAGGCAGAGTCTCCTCTGTGTGCGCCCAGGCCTGGAGTGCAGTGGCGGGATCTCCCAGGCTGCTGCTGGCTCCGCGCCTCTGAGATCAAGCGATTCTTCTCCTCAACCTCCTGAGTAGCTGGGATTACAGGCAGCAGGCTTCCACCACGCCCGGCTAATTTTGTATTTTTATTGAAGCGGGGGTTTCACCCGTGTTGGCCAGGATGGTCTCGATCTGACCTCGTGATCCGCCCGCCTCGGCCTCCCAAAGTGCTGGGATTACAGGCATGAGCCACCGCACCCTGCCAACATACATATTTTTTCAAGCACAAATTCATGCACTCTAGTGACAGGCTCACGGGTGTGACAGCTACGAGCAGATGACAGTGCTCTTGAGGAGCTAGGTCAGAAGGGGGAAGACGTACGTGCGTAGACTCTGGATGGTGATTGTGTGCACCTGGTTTTATCGCTGGTCATCAAAACACCAAGACGAACAACCCGTCTTCTAACAAGATCCATCAAAGGCTTCAGGGGCCACCACGTATGCAGTCGCCCAGAGAGCCAGGATCTCGAGCTATTTTGCCTTTCAGAAACGCAGATGAACGAAAAAGCCATCTCTTCCTTGACTGAGGAGCCAGCATTCGGGATGATGGCTGTGGGACTCTGCCTTTCTGGATGACCACCCAGACCCCTCTGGGGGCGGCCTCTCCTTCAGATGGGCACCGGAAGCCCGCCGGAAGGAGAAGCGTTTCCGGCAGGCGCTGGGGAGCTCCAGCAAGGCTTGGAAGGAGGCTCAGAGTTTGGAGAGGTTGCCCCCTTGGGGTGGGGGGCCTGCAAAGAGGGAGGGAAATAACCAGGGCGCTCTGCACAGTTCAGAAGAGAGGCTTGGGGGCAGGCAGGGGTCCAGGAAGCTGAGTCTGACCTGGGAAAATGCTGGAGCCCCAGCACACGGTGACCCCCACACCCACTCAGCATACATGTGCATGGACCCCTGGCCCATGTACCCAGACCTGAGTGTGGAGACAGGCACCGCACTGCCCTCCTTCAGGTCTCCTTGGAACCAGGTGTTGGGGGCGCTGGAGCGGGGCTGGATGTGAAAACTGCTCGGCCCCAGCCCCGTCTCTGCCCTGCGCCGCTGAGGGGACCCCGGCTGCCCACAGGTTCCAGGAGGCTCTGTCTGACTTCCGGCTGGCCCTGGCACAGCTGAGGGGCCACGCTGCCATCGACTACACACAGCTGGGCCTGCGGTTCAAGCTGCAAGCCTGGGAGGTGAGGCTGGGCAGGGCCCACTCTGCTACTGGCTGTGGGGTGTCCACGGGCGGCGGCGCCATCACAGGAGGGCCCTGTGGACTGGGGAGCGCCTCTGCCCGAAGCTCTTGGTGCTGTGGAATCCCCTGGCCACTCCTTGACCCGCAGGAGGTTCTGGTGGCAGTGGAGGTGGAGGGACCATTTTGTGCCGTTTCAGGCCACTAGGGGTGGCTCCACCCAGGAGGAGGGCAGAGGCGAAAGGCCGCTGGGTGGGCAGGGAGCAGGCAGCGGGTTGTGCCCACCCTCCACTGTGCCCCCAGCCCTTTCCTGGCTGCCTGGAAGGTGTTGGCACCGAGGGAGGGGCACTGAGAGGGTCCCCCCACCAGACCCCGGTAACGCACCGCTCTGAAGCCTTCTGGGAATAGCATTGTCTTAGGATGGCAAGTTGGAAGGGAAAGCCCACCAGTGTGGGTCTGCAGCCAGGGTTAAAGCCAAGTGGGGGCCCGCCAGCCCAGGACACAGAATGGTGCAGGGGAGGGGCTGGGTAGGGGAACTGGGGGAGGAGCCGGGTGGGGGACCAGGGGAGGGGCCATGTGGGAGGATTGGGAGAGGAGTCCAGTGGGGGGGATTGGGGAGGAGCTGGGTGAGGGTACTGGGGGAGGGGCTGGGTGGGAGGATTGAGGGAGGAGCTGGGTGGGGGAACGGGGGAGAGTCTGAGTGGGGGATCAGGCCCTGCCATCACCTTGGCCCCACTCCCAGGTGCTATACAATGTGGCGTCGGCACAGTGCCAGCTGGGGCTCTGGACAGAGGCGGCCGGCAGCCTAAGGGAGGCCATGTCCAAGTGGCCAGAGGGGTCCCTGAATGGCCTGGACTCAGCCCTGGACCAAGTGCAGGTGAGGAGTGCCAACCCGGTCATGGTTTTGGGCTGGTGCCTACCACAGCCCCTCAAGACCAATTTCACGAGATGAAGAAGCTTCTGGAGGGAGATGGCCCTAGTGCCCAGTTTCGAGTGCCAGGCAGGGGCTTCCTGTGGCCTGTGGGAAGGGGGTGGGGGGCCCAAGCGGCCCCTGCTGTTCCAAGGCACAGGGGCTCTGCAGCTGCAGGCCTGGTCGGTCACCCCATCTGCATCTGCTGGATGCCCACCCCCTCCAGAGACGGGGCTCGCTGCCGCCACGGCAGGTTCCCAGGGGCGAGGTCTTCCGGCCCCACCGGCGGCATCTGGAGCACCTGGAGCCCGTGGATTTCCTGGGCAAGGCTAAGGTAAAGATGGGGGCGGCGTCCTGGGGCATTGCAGCCGGTGCTAAGCCCTCGAACTGTGTTCCCAGGGAAGGGGGGGTGTGCAGTCCAGGCCACCGTAAAGGCCAGGAGGGTAGAGAGTGGGCCCACAGCCATCCTCAAACTGGCGCCCAGGGCGGGGGGGCAGTGCCCCAAATGGGGCTGTCAACTTGGAGGCAGAGCCCACTAGAGCCAGCTGCATAGGAGGGGCTCCAGCTCTCCCAACAAGGAACCTGTGGGTGCCAGCCCCCACTCAGCCTGGGCCATGGCCACAGCCACAGCCTTGCAGCCTCCCGGAGTCCCTGCGTCTCTCTGCGTCCCTTCGTGCCTTTGTGTCTCCCTGTGTCCCTGCCACAGATAGCGAGGTCCCAGAGGGGGTCCCTGTGTGCCTGCCACAGATAGCAAGGTCTTGCGGGGGTGGGGGCTGCAGTCCGACGGTCTGGGCCACGTTACGCCCATACTTGGGTCAGGGTCAGGCAGCACCCCTAAAGTCACAGGAATAGGGAGCTGCTCACCCCCAAAGGCTGGGAGTGAAACGTGGAGAAGAACTCCTGGTGGGCGAAGACTGGGTCACCCTTGGCTGGCCACGCCCCTGGGTGACCACGCCCCCATCGACTTACCACGCCCCTGACTGACCACGCCCCCTCGGTTACTGCATTGCTGGGGTGGTGGGTGGCCCACCCCTGTGTGGCCCAGTGCAGCTGCCCAGCGCGGGAGGCCTTAGGGGGGCGAAACCAGGCTCTGAGCTGTGTTAGTGCATCAACTTAGAGTCCGCATATCACAGTAGAGGGCTCTTTATAAGAAACAAAAATGTTTTTAAAGTTGTGCTAAAGGCCAGTGAATGCATGTAATCCCTGGCAGGAGGCTCGAGACGGGTGGATCACGAGGTCAGGAGGTCAGAGACCATCCTGTAGCTATTTCCGCAGTGCAAAACCCGTCTCTACTAAAAATACAAAAAACTGCGGAGGTGGCAGCCTGTAGTCCCAGCTACTGGGAGGCTGAGGCAGGAGAATGGTGTGTGAACCCAGGAGGGGTGGAGCTGCAGTGAGGCGCTGAGATCCGGCCACTGCACTTCCGGCCTTCCTGGGCGACAAACAGAATCCATCTCAAAAAAAAAAAAAAAAAAAAAAAAAAGTTGTGCTAAAAGTAAGTTAATATTGCAACAGATGTTTCCTTTCATCAGACATTTCCCTCCATGGTGGCAGACGAGGGCCGGGCGTGGGCAGCTGTCGCCCAGACCCCGGGGACTTAGAGCTGCAGGGTGCGGTGGGGCGGGCTGCAGGGAGCAGACCCCACTGGGCCACTGGTCCCTGACCCAGAGCCCCCACTGTCCCCGCCAGGTGGTGGCCTCTGCCATCCCCGATGACCAGCGGTGGGGTGTCCGCCCTCAGCAGCCACAGGTGGGTTTGCGGCCCCTCAGGCCCCGCCTGGCCTCACCCAGCTTTGTGGGAAAGAAAACCCTGCACAAGCTTGGAGCCCTCCTGGGGCCGCAAAGTTCCTCTGACGGGAGTGTGGGGTGGCCGTCCCGTCCCTGTGTGAGACCTGGGGAGGCCACTCTTCAAAGTTCGGGAGGAGGGAGGGCAGCCCCCGACCCTTTACCAGAGCGAGGTTGTTGCTTTGTATCCACAGGGACTGGGAGCGAACCTCGATGCCAGGTAGGAGGGGCCGGCTGGGCCCTGCGAGCACGTCCCTTTCCTGTAGGCAGAGGCCCTCCCCATGGGGCCATTCGGGCCGGGCACAGGAGGGCACTCAGATGGGCCAGGCCTGAGAGCCTCCCTTCTCTTCCCAGGTCCCCAGTCATGGACTCCCCAAGAGCTGGCACCCACCAGGGCCCCCTCGATGCAGAGACGGAGGTCGGTGCTGACCGCTGCACGTCGACTGCCTACCAGGAGCAGGTTCATGGGCCTGGGCCTCTTCCCCTGCTGGGGGTTGGTGCTTCTGCTGCCTCTGCAGACCGGGGACCACAGTGAAACCAACACGAGGGTGGACGGAGCAGCTCACTGCGGGGTAGATGTGGCCAGGCTCACCCACGGTCCTGGCCCAGCCCAGCCAGATGGGAGAGTGCCTGGCTGTGCTCGAGGCGAGAGGGTGCCAGCCATCAGGGCAGGAGAGCGGTGGTGTCCAGTGGAGACATCCAGGTAGCCCTGCAGGCCCTCAGCCCCCAGGACTACCTCAGGCTGGCCATGGCCCCTCCTCTCCCACTGGGGTGGGAGTGACCAGGAGTGATCCAGCTGGGGACAGGCAGGAGGCAGGACAGCTCTGGAGGGGCTCCAAGGCTCCCGCCCCCACATGGGGGCCCAGCAGCGACTCCATCTCCCCAGTCCTCCCGGATGCCCCTGGCACCTAGGGAGAGGCGGAGGAAGGCAGGAACCCAGCTGCTCCCAGGGTAGCAGCTGTGGGCAGGGGTTCTGCTGCAGGACTCCAGGAGGCCCAAAGAAGGCACCTGCATTTCATGCTGGGCGCATCTGAGGATGTGGTCAGGAAGCAGCCCCAGCACTCTCTCTTTATGGATGCCCACTTCCAGTTTAACAGTGGCATCCTGGAGGCAAGGGCGCCCTCCAAGCTCTGCTTCACTCAATTCCCTCTGGGTCTGGAACCATTCGCCCAGTTCCCACCATGGGCCTTTAAGCCCTCATCCTTCCTAACCTAAGGCAACTTCAACCATCTGATAAATCTAGTAAGTTACAACTGAGGCCGGGCACACTGGCTCATGTCTGTAATCCCAACACTGTGGGAGGCTGAGGTGGGAGGATCGCTTGAGCCTGGGAGGTGGAGGCTGCAGTGAGCCACGACAGTGCCACTCCACTCCGGCCTGGGCGACAGAGCAAGACCCTATCTCAAAAAAAAAAGGAAAGAAAAGGCCAGGTGCGGTGGCTCACGATGTACTCCCAGCACTTTGGGAGGCCAAAGCAGGCGATCACGAGGTCAGGAAATCGAGACCAGCCTGGCTAACACGGTGAAACCCCGTCTCTACTAAAAATACAAAAAGTTAGCCGGGCATGGTGGTGGGAGCCTGTAGTCCCAGCTACTCAGGAGGCTGAGGCAGAAGAATGGCGTGAATCCAGGAGGCGAAGCTTGCAGTGAGCTGAGATCGCGCCACTGCACTCCAGCCTGGACGACAGCGAGATTCCATCTCAAACACGACCACCACCACCACCACCTGACCCTCAGGGTCCAGCCAGCGCCAGGCTGTGACTTTGTGACTTGCAGGCGGTGAACTCGTCCCCTCCTTGGTGCCCAACTCAGGGCACACGGTTAATGTCCAGCCCACACAGAGGCCGGGGGCCAGGGACTGGGTCCTCAGCTTCCTAGGGTCACTGGGGAGCCCACCCACCTTGAGCTGCCACCTCGGTGGGCCTGGGGGGACGTGGTGCTCCCTCCTGGTGACAGGCAGCCTCTAGGCCTGCAGGGACCCAGCCCCATCCTAAGGCAGCTGACTGTGGGCAGGCTGCCTACTGGGCGCTGGCCGGGCACACAGGCCACACCCTTGCCATGGGTTCTGCTAGGACGGTACTGGCCTCCGGCACCTGACCACCCCGGCCCACCCAGCCTGTGCTTCTCTTGCAGAGGCCCCAGGTGGAGCAAGTTGGCAAACAGGCTCCTCTCCCCCCAGGTATGGGGGTCCTGAGCAGTGGGGTCCCCAGGTGAGGGAGGAAGCTGCTGGCGCACAGCTGCCGGCTCCACCCACAGGGCCCACTTTGGTGGGAGTGGCTGTGTCAGTCCTTGCTCTGTCCTGCAGGGCCGCCAGCAACGGGGGCGCCTGGCCCCGGCCCCTGTGAGGACCCCGCAGGTGCTGGGGTAAGAGGCTCCGGACCCTTCACCTGTCAGTCACCTGAGGGAGGCCGAGGCCAAACCCCATCCCTCAGAATCAAGGCTTGCAAGCCCCCCTCACCTGCCCAGTCTCTGCCCACACCGCTTGGGCTGAAGACGGCCCTGACCAGACCCGGGGCCTCAGTGGTCATCCCTCCCCCTCCTGCCTTGCCGCAGGGAGCAGGTGCGGGGGGCTCCGAGCCCCTGGTGACTGTCACCGTGCAGTGCACCTTCACCGTGGCCCTGAGGGCGAGAAGAGGAGCCGACTTGTCCAGCCTGCGGGCACTGCTGGGCCAGGCCCTCCCTCACCAGGCCCAGCTTGGGCAACTCAGGTGGGCCAGAAAGCCCCTGCGGGCTGCGGCGGAGCTGGGCAGGGGTGGGGGGTGGACTCTGCGCTGGGCACCGCCCTGACTGAGGCAGCTGCTGGAAGAGGGGGTGGCAGAGGTCACCGTCCTCCCTGCAGGCCCCACCCTGGAGGCCCCCTCTGAGGAACCTCTTTGCAGTTACCAAGCCCCAGGTGAGGACAGGCAGTGGGTCCCCATCCCCGAGGAGGAGTCGCTGCAGAGGGCCTGGCTGGACGCGGCTGCTGGCCCCAGGGGGCTGCAGCTGCAGTGCAGGGTGAGCCGAGGGCAGGGCAGGGGCAGAGGCAGGGGCACCCTGAGGGGTGGTGGAGGACCCTCCTCCCAGTGCCCGGCCTGACCTGCAGCCCACTCTCCTGCCACAGGGAGCTGGGGGCCGGCCAGTCCTCTACCAGGTGGTGGCCCAGTACAGCTACTCAGCCCAGGGGCCAGAGGACCTGGGTTTCCGACAGGGGGACATGGTGGACGTCCTGTGTGAAGGTAGGGTGGGCATGGCCCTTCCCAGGCAGCACCGGGATGCCCGGGGTGTGGGGGGCTTACGGCTTGGCCTGTGCCGTGAGCAGACGTGGCACCCAGAGGCGTCTGGGTGCCACGTCTGGGTAGCGCCCTGCAGAGCCCAACGTCCCCCTTGCAGTGGATGAGGCATGGCTGGAGGGCCACTGTGACGGCCGCATCGGCATCTTCCCCAAGTGCTTCGTGGTCCCCGCCGGCCCTCGGATGTCAGGAGCCCCTGGCTGCCTGCCCCGATCCCAGCAGGGAGATCATCCCTAGCAATGCTGTGTACATGATGTTTTAATAAAAACCACGCTCACTGCAGTGTAACCCTCCAAGCAGGTGTGGGAGGCTGGGCTGGCCCAGGAGAAGCCCCCGGGTATGGACTTCTGCAGCATCAGGCAGAGCGGGGGTCCAGGCAAGGCAGCTCCCTCCCCTCTGTCCCTCTCTACCCTTCCTGAGGCCCTGTCAGGAGCAGGACCCTATGCCTCTGTGGTCTTGCCCCCTTTGCAGGCAGTATGTGGCCCTGCAGTCACACAGCTTGGAGACACCATGAGTCCTGGTGGCCTGTGTGCAGAAAGGCACCAAGGCCCCTGGAAGCCCAGTGTGGGAGGGGGCGGGGTCCAGGGACGCCGGGAGGGGAGGCCACGCAGCCTCTGTGGACAGCACCACCCCGAGGGTGCCCTGGAGGTGGCTGTCACCTGACCTTGGGCAGAGCCACAGAGCAAGGTCCCACAGTGCTCAGGGCTCAGGAAGGCTCCAGCATCCGGGACGCAGCTGCCTGTGGGCTCTGTGGGGGCCCACCTCCGCCTCCCACTAGTCCTGCAACCAGAAGAGCTGGACCAAGGCAGCCCCCACCACCGCCACCAGGGTCAGCACCATGAACACCACTTTGGCCACCCAGACGCCGTAGCTCACTGCCCACAACTGAGCCGGTGCGTCGGCTGGGATCATCCCGGTCAGGTTCAGCATGTAGCCCAGTGTCCAGCCAATGTCCACACCTCCCGCCTGCAGGACACACGGCTGCTCAGGGCTGCGGGGCAGCTACCCCAGGGCCACGACCCGCCCATGCCCACGACCCGCCCGCGCCCAGGGGAGGCAGTCACCTGACCTGCTTTCGGAACTCGAGGCTGGGCCAGGTCTCCTCGCTGAACCTGTAGCCCTCATGCAGGAGGGTGAGGATGTACAGGCCTGAGGCACAGTAGTCTCGCAGCCAGCGGTCCTGCCCAGGGTAGCTGGCCTCCACCTGGGGCCCAGGAGGCCAAGGTACCAGGTGAGGACCCCCCGATCCTCAGTCATGGGGGGACTGCCCCATCTGCCCTGGCCAACCTGACACCCAGACAACAAGAGGGTGCTGGGTAGTGGTCGAGAGCCCCTCCCTGGCCCCGCTGACCGGTTAAATGGTGCGGGCTGCAGCCCCCTCTTGGCGGGCCAGAGGCTGGGCCCAGCTGCAGCTACGGTCACAGCCTCCTACCTGGAGCGGCACGGCCTAGAGCTGTCCTCTGCCCGTGCCTCCCCTGGCCCTGCCCGCCGCGCTGCCCAGAATGAGGCGCCAGCATCCTGCCCGGGGCAGCCCTGCCCCCTCAGGGACCCTCGCTGCAGCTGGGGAAACCGGGGCCCACCCACCAGTTTCCAGGGCCTCTGGCAAAACTCCCAGATGGTGGCGTTGACCGTGCTCAGGGGCTGCCCGGAGGTGAGGTTCAGGAAGTGGAAGGTGTAGTAGAAGTTGGAGAAGGCCTGGGCGAGAAGGAGGCGGCTGCGCTTCGCTGTGGCTACGCTGGGTCAGATCCCCACCCCACCCGGGCTCCCAGAGCCCCCAAGAGCCAGCCTGGGCCCCTCCTGGGCCTGCTGCAGTCAGACAGGCACCTGGGGCCCCACAAGGAAGCCGGGACCCCTTGGGGGGGGGGCGGCGTGGGAGCTCACGTAGAACTTGCCCTGCAGCGGGGGCTGGTAGATGCCATCGAAGGCACAGTCCTCCCGGCCCTGGCAGCTGGAGAAGTTGAAAAGTTCCCGGATGGCTGAGACGCAGGCCCCAGGGTTGCCTGTCCCTTCAACTGTGAGGTTCTGGGGGAGGCTCGGGGGGGGTGTGGTGTGGACACAGGGTGACTCGTACAGTGGGGCCAGGGCCAGTGTGGTCTGGTAGCCGCTGAGGTAGCATGGGTGACGGATCAGGGCAGCCGGGCGGCTCTGCAGAGGGCAGGAAGGCCTGAGCACCAGCCCCGCGCCCGCAGCCCTGTGCACCCTGTGCGCCCTCCCCGGGGCCGGATGACCCTCGCCAGCCCCGCGCCCATAGCCCTGTGCGCCCTCCCCGGGGCCCGATGACCCACGCCAGCCCCGCGCCCATAGCCCTGTGCGCCCTCCCAATGGCCGGATGACCCACGCCAGCCCTACACCCATATCCTGTGTACCCTCCCTGGGGCCAGATGACCCATGCCAGCCCTGTGCCCATAGCCCTGTGCACCCTCCCCATGGCCCGATGACCCACGCCAGCCCCGCACCCATAGCCCTGTTCCCACAGCCCCATGCACCCTCCCCGGGGCACGCTGACCTGCACCAGACCCACAAGGAGCCTGCTCAGCATCTGGTCCCGCCCAAAGCAGAGGTAGCTGTGAGTGTAGACGCTGTAGTTGGAGCCGTAGAGGCGAAAATCGGCCTGGGTGCTCTTGTCCAAGATAGGGCCCCCAGGCACGAAGGTGATCTGGGTGGAGGCCCCCCCCATGTCCAGGGCGCCCACCAGCGTCTCCTCCGGAGGCTGGATCCATTCTCCAGTGAAGGAGTACTGGGCACAGAAGGGGCCACTCAGCTCGGAGCAGCCACCCGGACCCCGCCCTGGTCAGCCAGCCCCAGACACCGGCCCCTCGCAGACCAGCCCCCGCCCTCGGGCTGCCTGTGGCACCTTGACCAGCGTCCCCAAGCCGTAGTTGACAGTGATCCAACCAAAGGCACCTTCATCCTGCCCCGCCAGGAGGTCAGCACCCCAAAAGTCCACGGGAGACCGGCCCAGGACCTGGGTGACTGCTGCGAAGATGTCCCGGGCCTGAGAGCTGTTCTTCTGCCTGGGCACAGAGGACCAGGGACTGGAGCTGGCTGGAAGCCTGGGCCCGGCCCCACCCTGCCTGCCACGCTGGTTGAGACCATGGCTTCTGCAGCCATGCCCTGTGGGTGCCAAGGCCATGCCCGCCTCACCTGAGCAACCTCATGCCAGCCGTGGCCCCCAGGAACATGGGTGTTTTCCGATGCTGGGCCTCTGGGATCAGCACCAGCGCCTCCTCCAGGCAGCCCCGCAGGCTCTCACCAGCCTGTGCAGGGTCAGAAGTGTAGGAGGAGATTCCAGGCCCTGGAACAGCAGGCGGGGACAGAGCTCCAGACCCCGCAGGCTGGCTGGGCTGAAAGGCAGCTCCCAAAGACGTGGCCACCTCCTGACCCCCGGTGTGGCCACCAGCCAAGGGCTGTGTGGAGCTCTCAGGCTAGAGGAAGCAGGAAGGACCCTAACCCGGAGCCTCTGGAGGGGTGCGGCCCTTTCCAGACCTTGTTTTCAGACTTCTAGAATGCTGAATGCTGAGAAATAAGGTGCTACTGTTTTAAGTCCCCAACTTGTGGTAATTTGTTACCAGAGCCCACAGGAAACAAATTTGGGGCCTCCTGTTTTCCCCTCTCAAGATCCTGGAGTGCAGGACCCCTGTGGCTACCAGCTTCGGCCGCCAGCACCACATGGTGCCAGGGTGGGGAGCACCAGGGGCCAGAGAGGGTCAGGGCCGAACGCAGCAGACGCTGGGCAGACCCAGGCCAGGCCATGAGAATCTGACTGCTCACTGGGACCTCGGCCGTCACTGAACCTCTCAGGACCCTTTCCGTGCATCTGGGAAATCCCAGCCAGGCAACAACAGGCAGATCCCAGCACCGGGCTGCAGAACTGCCCACTAACCTTCCACCTGGCAGGCCAGGGCCTGGCTGACCACACCAGTGCCATTCTCCTTGTCCGCCGGCCACTGATACAGGAAGAGGGACGTGTGGGAGGAGCCCGCATCAAACACGATGCCAAACTGGGGAGACAGTGGGATAAGTGGGAAGCAATACCTGTGGACCGCACCCGGCCTCCCCTGCTGGCGGGGACGCACCTTGATGTCCGTGGGCAGGAGCACGCTGGTGGCCTCCACCAGGAGGAGAATGAGTGCAGTGAGGCCCGAGACCCCCGAGGCCCCCAGTATGGCCAAGAAGACCTGCTCCTTCCGGGACAGCCCCATGGCTCAGGTGGTCCTGGTTCCTGTGGGGGGACGGCCGTGGGCACCCAGGCTGCACTCGGTGTCCCTGCCCCTGTCTCCCTGGAGACGGACCCCTGGAGAGCCACTGGCCTTAGAGGCATCCCTGGGGCTCAGACAGCCTCCCGTGGCCAAGGACCATTCCCTGGGAGCCACACCTGCTGGGGGTGCCATGGGCATCAGAGGGCCCTGTGGGAGGAGGTGGGGGGACAGCAGGGGCCTCATCCGGGGACATGGCCTCAGCAGGATCCAAGTAGCCCCCTCGGATCCCCTTGGATGGGACTGGCGGAGCTGCCCTCACCATGTGATGGGGTCACCCTGTGTCCCCACCCTTTGGTCCTGCCTGTCCCGTGCCAGCCTCCCCAGGGGCAGCTCCAGCCTGCACTGGGGGCCCAGGGCTCTGCCTCCTCTCCGCGGCCCCCACCCCAGGCTCTCCCAGGGTGAGGTTTCTCTCTGGAGCCCTGAGGGGGCTGCCTGGGGACTGTTGCCAAGGGGTGGCGGGTGAACCCAGGGTGAGGCCAGTCATCCTAGGAAGAAGTGAGGCTTCTTAACGACATCGGTTTCTCTGGAAATCCAGCTCTAGGCTTCTCTAATCTGACTCTGCACCTTCTTAACTGGCGCCAGATGGCCCCTGGGAGGGAGGTGGACCCAGGAATGCCACCTGAGGGGCCTGGGCTTCTCTAGCCCTGTGGCCCAGGTGTCCACCTCCTCCTCTGCCTGGATGCCCAGCAAGGCATCTCAGCTCTCAAACTACCCCAGGCCTATCCTGTGCCACATATAGCCCCACTTCACACAGGTACCACTGCCCAAAGGAGTGGTCAAAGCCAGAAACTGCCACTAAGGTCCTGGCACCCGAGCCCCACGTGACTGTGCCCTGTCGTGTTCCCCCGGGACACGTTGCACCCACACGGAGTGGCAGGTGGGGGTGCTGCCCTGGTCCTGACCTCGGGCTCCTGGGCACATGGAAAGTGGGACACGCTGTGGGGTCCTCATGCAATTCTGTATGTCGGGGGGATACAAGCCCATTTTAAGGAGGATAGATGACAGAGGCCCAGAGAGGACAAGTGGCCGGTCCAGTCCAGACAGGGCCCAGCCTGTGTCCCCAACTGGTACCCAGGCCACAGGCCACCTCCTAGGGACAAACAGGTGACAGGGGCCAGGAACACAGGGACTCCACACTCTGATGTAGCCACCTGAGACCCCCAGACCTGAGCCTCCAGGAAGGCAAAGAGGATGGGGCAACCTCCCCCACACTCAAAAAACCCCCCAGACCAGAACAGCCCCCCAGAGCAGGACAGCCCCCTAGATGAGGACAATCCCCCAGACCAGGACACCCCCGCAGACAGAACAGTCCCCCAGACCAGGGCAGCCCCCCAGACCAGGGCAGACCCCCAGGACAGCCCCTTGGCCCCTCACCTGGGCTGGCTGTCCACTTCCCGGAGCAGCAAGGAGGAAGCTGTGCTCAGGCGTGTCTGTGTCCGGCGCACCCGGCGTCCAGCCTCTCCCTGCCCCTGGGTCCAGGACAGCTGGGGTGGGAGGGGCAGGGCGGTGACACCCTCCAGCGATGCGCTGTGCACCTGGCTCCAGGGCCCGCAGACTGAGGTCAGCGCCCAAGGTCGCCCCGCCCCCTCCACCCTCGGGTCCGCTGCCCAGGGTCTCCCCGCATCCCCCACCCGTGGGTCCGTCCCGGCGCCCAGGGTCGCCCCGCCGCCGCGGGGTGGGAGGCAGGAGAGGGAAGCTGAGCAGAAGCCTGGAGCTGCGAGGGGCAGAACTCCGGGACCCCGCCCCGCACCGCCTGCAGCCGCGCTCAGGGCCCCGGACTTTGCCCCCCGCGCCGCCCGGCCCGGGCAGGTCGGAGTCAGGTGACCCCGAAGGTCCGGGCCCCGGGCTGGGGCGGAGGCGCCTGCACCCCGCGGCGTCGGTCGTTTCCCACTTGCAGCCACTGCGCCCTTCCCGCTCGCCGGGGGTCCCGGGGCCGCTGCCCAGGGTAGGTCGGGGTCCGGCCTCTGAGGGGTCTGGGGCCGGGGCTGGGTGGGGCTGGGGCGGGGCCGAAGATGGACCCAGTCGGGGTCGGGCTGGGGCAGGGCCGGGGGGCGGGGTCGGGCGCAGGGGAGGGCGCAGGGGAGGGCGCAGGGCGGGGCGGGCTGGGGCTGGGGGTGTTGGGGTGCGGGGAATAGGGTGGGGGGAGATGAATTCCTTTCTGTGTGAGATCCAAGAAGACCTCTTGGGGTGTCAATCAGGACTCCCTTTTCTGGTAGCATATTTGGTGTCATGTTTGTGCATTTTTGTGCTTTTTCTTGGTGATTTCACTGTTCATAATGGCCTCTCAGCATAGTGCAGAAACGCAAGGAGGCTGAAATGCACCTTACAGAGAAAACACACGTTGGATAAGCTTCATTCGTGCAAGAGTTAGTGCTGTTGGCCATGAGTTCAATGTTAGTGACACGATACATATTAAGTAAGGTGTCCTTAAACAAAAATACACATAGGCCGGGCGCAGTGGCTCAAGCCTGTAATCCCAGCACTTTGGGAGGCTGAGACGGGCGGATCACGAGGTCAGGAGATCGAGACCATCCTGGCTAACACGGTGAAACCCCGTCTCTACTAAAACACAAAAAAAAAAAAATTAGCCGGGCGCGGTGGTGGGCGCCTGTAGTCCCAGCTACTCGGGAGGCTGAGGCAGGAGAATGGCGTGAACCCAGGAGGCAGAGCTTGCAGTGAGCCGAGATCACGCTACTGCACTCCAGCCTGGGCGACAGAGCGAGACTCCGTCTCAAAAAAAAAACAAAAAACAAAAAACACACATAAAAGAAGGTTTTATTAATATATTGACCATTGGACAAAACCGTGACCAGAAGCTTGCAGGAACGTAACTTTGCATTTCCCTTAGGAGCAACAGTTTAGCATATTCACTAATTCAGTGTTTGCAGCAGCTTTATACCACGTAACTGTCATGGATAGTGACAATCAAACGTGTTTGTTGAGGATTTTTGCAATCCTCAACACAATCCTCAACTTTGTGTTCAACAAAGTTTTGTAGTTTTCTTTTTCAGTCCTGGTTTCTGTATGGGGATAATGCTGGGCTTATAAAATGAGTCTGGGAAGTTGTCCTTCCTTTTTTTTTTTTTTTTTTTTTTGAGACGGAGTCTTGCTCTGTCCCTAGGCTAGAGTGCAACGGCATGGTGTTGGCTCACTGTAACCTCTGCCTCCCGGGTTCAAGCAATTCTCCTGCCTCAGCCTCCCGACTAGCTGGGACTACAGGCGCCTGCCACCACACCTGGCTAATTTTTTGTATTTTCAGTAGAGATGGGGGTTTCACCATGTTGGCCAGGATGGTGTCAAACTCCTGACCTTGTGATCTGGTCTCCCAAAGTGCCTCAGCCTCCCAAAGTGCTGGAATTACAGGCGTTCGCCTCTGTGCCCATTCTGTTGTCCTTGTTTTATTTTGTGGAAGGGATTTGAAGAATTTGTATTAAATTTCCTCTTTAAATATTTTGTGTAATTTGGTCATAAAACCATCTGAGTCAGTACTTCCTTGTTTAGAAAAGTTTTAAAGTACAAATTAAGTTTCTTTAACAGTTAACAGGATTGTTCAAGTTGTCTGTTTAATGAGTTTTGGTAGTTTGTGGCTTTCAAGGAGTTGGTCTATTTCACCTAAGTTGCTAAATTTATGTGAATACAGTTATTCATAGTACTTCCTGGTTATCCTTTTAATGTCTGTAGGGTCTGTAGTGATAACCCTCCCGTTCCTCATATTGGTAATTTTGTCCTTTCTCTCTCATCAGTGTTGCTAGCTAGAGGTCTATCCAATTTATTCATCATTTCAAAGAACCAGCTTTTTGTTTCATAGTTTTTTCTTTTTGTTTTTTGAATTATTTTAATGCTGTGCTTACATGTATTTCCTTTCTTCTGCTTGATTTGAGTTTATATTTCTCCTCCTTATCTGGTTTCTTTTTTTTTTTTGAGACGGAGTCTGGCTCTGTCGCCCGGGCTGGAGTGCAGTGGCCGGATCTCAGCTCACTGCAAGCTCCGCTCCCCGGGTTTACGCCATTCTCCTGCCTCAGCCTCCCGAGTAGCTGGGACTACAGGCGCCCGCCGCCTCACCCGGCTAGTTTTTTGTATTTTTTAGTAGAGACGGGGTTTCACCGTGTTCGCCAGGATGGTCTCGATCTCCTGACCTCGTGATCCGCCCGTCTCGGCCTCCCAAAGTGCTGGAATTACAGGCTTGAGCCACCGCGCCCGGCCTCTTATCTGGTTTCTTAATGCAGAAGTTTACATTATTGACTTGAACCTTTCTTTTTTTCTAATCTAAACATTTGTGCTATAAATTTCCCTCTAAGCACTGTTTAGCTCTCTCTCTCAATTTTTGATATGCTGTATTTTCATTTTATTCAGTTGGTTCTCCTGCCTCAGCCTCTGAGTAGCTCGGATTACAGGCGTGCACCACCACACCCAGCTAATTTTTTTGTATTTTTAATAGAGACGGGGTTTCACCAGGTTGGCCAGGTTGGTCTGGAACGCTTGACCTCAGGTGATCCGCCCGCCTCAGCCTCCCAAAATGCTGGGATTACAGGCGTGAGCCACTGTGCCCAGCCAACTTTGATTGTTTTAAATTTGCTAAGGTTTTTTTGTTTTTGAACCACAATCTGGTTGATCTTGGTGCTGCTCCATGTGCGTTTGAGAAGAATCTCGATGTTGCCGTTGGTGGGTGCAGTGTTCTCTAAGTGTGCTTGTGTCTAGCTGGTATTATATAAATACATGTTGGGATTTGTATCTTGCTGATTGTCCATTAGTTCTATTACTGAGAAGAATGCTGGTGTCATCATGAATGTGTTTACTTCTCCTTTCAATTCTGTCGCGTTTTGCTTCCGATATTTTATTTTTACTTTTTATTTTTTGAGACAGAGTCTTGCTCTGTCACCCAGGCTGGAATGCAGTGGCACGATCTCAGCTCACTGCAAACTCCACCTCTTGGGTTCAAACGATTCTCCTGCCTCAGCTTCCCGAATAGCTGGGATTACAGGCGCCCACCACCACGCCCGGGTAAATTTTGTAGTTTTAGTAGAGATGGGGTTTCACCAGGTTGGCGAAGCTGGTCTTGAATTCCTGACATCAAGTAATCCGCCTGCCTCTGCTTTCCAAGTACTGGGATTACAGGCGTGAGCCAACGCACCCAGCCCACTTACTCTTTTAATCTTTTTTTGTTGTTCAGATGGGATAATCTCTGCTGATCTGTCTTCATATTTACTGACTCGTCCCTTTGCCATCTCCATTCTGCTACTGAGTCTGCTCAATGAAGTTTGTTTGTTTTCTCAATTATTTTTGTTTTTGTTTTTGTTTTTTTGTTTTTTTTTTTGAGACAGAGTCTCGCTCTGTCACCCAGGCTGGAGTGCAGTGGCGCGATCTCAGCTCACTGCAAGCTCCGCCTCCCGGGTTTACGCCATTCTCCTGCCTCAGCCTCCCGAGTAGCTGGGACTACAGGCGCCCGCCACCTCGCCCGGCTAGTTTTTTTGTATTTTTTAGTAGAAACGGGGTTTCACCAGGTTAGCGAGGATGGTCTCGATCTCCTGACCTCGTGATCCGCCCGTCTCGGCCTCCCAAAGTGCTGGGATTACAGGCTTGAGCCACCGTGCCCGGCCATGTTTTCTCAATTTTGGTTATTGTGTTTTTTGGTTCTAAAATTTTCATATGGTTCTATTTATTTGTTGAGACTCTTTTCTTCTTCTTCTTCTTCTTTTTTTTTTTTTGAGACAGCATCTCACTCTGCAACCCAGGCTAGAGTGCAGTGGCAGGATCATGGCTCACTGCAGCTGTGAACTCCTGGGCTCAAACGATCCTCCCTCCTCAGCCTCCCAAGCTCAAGCGATCCTCCCTCCTTAGCCTCCCCAGGAGCTGGGACCACAGGCGTGCGCCACCCTGCCTGGCTGATTTTTGTTTTTTTAGTAGAAATGGGGTTTCACCATGTTGCCCAAGCTTCTCTCAAACTTCTGTGCTAAAGTAATCCATCCGCCTCGGCCTCCCAATGTGCTAGGATTCCAGGCATGAGCCACCACACCCGGCCTTTGCTGAGACTTTCTATTCTAACATTTTAAGTGCTGAGGATGGCCCAGTTGGGCACTACTATAATAGCTGCTTTAAAGTCTTCAGGCCGGGCGTGGTGGCTCACACCTGTAATCCCAGCACTTTGGGAGGCCAAAGCAGGAGGATCACTTGAGGCCAGGAGTTCAGGACCAGCCTGGTCATTCCCAGAACCACCACTGGGGGGCATGCGTGCAGCTAGACCAGAGGGTGCCCCAAAATCTTGGAGAAAAACTGACCTTGGACCAACAGCCACTGAGGCTGAAACCAAAACAGCAACGTTCACTGTAGGATAAAAGGAAGACTCCCAGTCTCATATTAAGTAAGATTCAAAACATTACAAAGATTCAAAACATTACAGTGGCTCACGCCTGTAACCCCAGCACTTTGGGAGGCCAAGGCACGTGGATCACCTGAGGTCAGGAGTTCGAGACCAGCCTGGTCAACAGGGTGAAACCCCCGTCTCTACTAAAAATACGAAAGGCCGGGCGTGGTGGCTCAAGCCTGTAATCCCAGCACTTTGGGAGGCCGAGACGGGCGGATCACGAGGTCAGGAGATCGAGACCATCCTGGCTAACACGGTGAAACCCCGTCTCTATTAAGAAATACAAAAAACTAGCCGGGTGAGGTGGCGGGCGCCTGTAGTCCCAGCTACTCGGGAGGCTGAGGCCGGAGAATGGCGTGAACCCGGGAGGCGGAGCTTGCAGTGAGCTGAGATCCGGCCACTGCACTCCAGCCTGGGCGACAGAGCGAGACTCCGTCTCAAAAAAAAAAATAAATAAAAAAAAAATAAAAATAAAAAATAAAAATACGAAAAATTAGCCAAGCGTGGTGGCGGGCGTCTGTAATCCCAGCTACTTGGGAGGCTGAAGCAGCAGAATTACTTGAACCCGGGAGGTGGAGGTTGTAGTCAGATGAGATTGTGCCACTGCACTCCAGCCTGGGCAACAGAAAGAGACTCTGTCTCAAAAAAAAAAAAAAAAAAAAGAAAAAGAAAAAAAAAATAAACCAGAATTTCATTTCTCCACACCCAAAGAACTGTGAGAATCCTGACCAGCAGGGAAGAGGCCATCAGCAGACACCAGGGTTGAGAAGACATTCAAAGGATAGAAAGACTGACCAAAGTTGTTTTTTAAAATTTTACTCATTGAAAATTTTTTTCTTGAGACAAGATCTTGCTCTGTCACCCAGGATGGAGTGCAGTGGCATAATCTTAACTCACTGTAGCCTTGAATTCTCGGGCTCAAGTGATCCTCCTGCCTCAGCGTCCCAAGTAGATGACACCACAGGCGCACACCACCACCATGCCCCATTACTTTTTTTAAATTTTTTTGTAGAGACAGATTTTGGGGCACCCCCTGGTCTAGCTGCACGTATGCCCCCCAGTGGTGGTTCTGGGAATGACCAAGGTTGGCTACTCAAGTCAGTTGTCTGGGTGAGTTAGAGTGAGACACACACAGACACACTTCGCAGGCGCACCTGAGGGTTGGGGGGCGTTGGGGGTGGTTTTCGGGTACTTCTCGGCTCCCGGGCTCCCCAGGCCTCCCTTCCCAGCCCTCAGGCCGGAAAGCAGGGGTGACAGAGCACACAGAGACATAGGAGATTCCACAGCGGAAGGGGAGCTGACCCGCCTGCAGGCAGGCACCAGGACAGGGGCAGGGAGCCACCGGGGCCATCTTGCCCCTTTCAGGGTCAGGTTGTATGTCTGCTCTCTCCTGCCCCCACAGAGGCAATGCTAACAGCAGAGGTGTGACTGCCACAGCTCCCTCCACCACTGCGATTATGTCTCCGTATTTATTCCTGCTCACGGGGGTTTTACCTTACAGACAGGAGTCACACCTGTGATTCTTGCCCTTAGAAGCTCCCGCATCCCGGCAGGAGGTCCCCACACAGCCCCCAGACCACACCCCAGGTCTCAAGGGTGGTCGCTCTGCGGGGTGCACGTCCGGCCACGGGGCCGCCTGGGGGGCTCCTTGGGGTTGTGTCGTGAGCGTGGATGTGCAGGCCTGGGCGTCTGCACTTGAGAGTGGGACCGGCTAGAGCAGGGCAGGCAGGTCGCCGGGGCAGGCGGGGGCCTCCTCCCGTGCCATTCCTGAGTAGCCACAAGAGTGCGTCCAGGCAGGTGGCAGGCGACACTCCACACCCATGCGAGGCGTGACCCGGTCACTTGGAACAGCTGGATCGGTTGCATCTTCCTCCTTAGCAATAACCCTCACGAGCATCAGATCCTTCTGGGAAGGCCATCGTGCGATCAGGCCGCACCCGGATCAGCAGGCACGGCACAGCGGGGCAGTAGACACCCTCAGAAAAGGTGCCAGGGGGTTGCTGGGGCTGGATGGCTTGTGTACTCATCAGTCACGATACTTCAAGAGCTGTTACCAGATTACCTTCAAAAAAAGGCTGTAACAGGCCAGGACAGGAGGATTGCTTAAGGCCAGGAGTTTGAGACTAGCCTGGGCAACACAGTGAGACCCTGTCTCTACAAAACATAAAAGAATTAGCCAGGCGTGGTGATGCCTGTAGTCCCAGCTACTCGGGAGGCTGAGCGGATGGGAGAATCGCTTAAGCCCAGGAGGTCAAGGCAGCAGTGAGCCCCAGCCCGGGTGACAGAGCAAAACCCTACCTCAAATTAAAAAGGGGGTTACCTTGTCGCTTTCATTGGCCTTTCCATGATTCCTGATGGGATGAGGACTTTCTTCACGGAATTACTGGCCAGTTTCCTGCTCTGTGAATGATCCCTCCACATCTCTGGTCACTTTTCCCTATTGGCTTTTGTCATTTTCTTTAGCAATATATAAAAGCACTTTAAATCTTAAGGACTTTAATTGCTCCCATGTATGGCCAATATTTATTATTTCTTTCCCAACTATTTCTGGCTGCTGCTGCTGTTTTTGTATTTCAAGGGAGGCGAGGGCAGGTGCAGCAAAGTAGCCGAGGTTGCCCTGGTCACCAGCCCCCGGCCTGGCCCAGCCTGCCTCTGCGTGGGGCCACCTCCTTCCCCGTTGGCACTTCTGCGTCTGTGTCTGCTCCTGGGGCTGCTGGCTTCGATGTCTCTTTCTCCTTTCACTTCCCCTGGCGGTTATGGCATGAGGAATGGAACCTCGTGGACCATATATAATACCCCCCAGGCCTTACTCGCTCCAGCAGACCCTACGGACCGGACTGTGTGGGGCACGCCTGCGGCCACAGCAGCCACCAGATGGGTTGGGACTGCAGGGTCCCTGTTAGGGCAGGGACGGGGGAGTGTCTGGCTGTTCTGGGACTCTGAGCTCAGGTGACGGATGGATGTGCCTTTCAGGACTGCAGGTGACGGATGGACATGCCTTTGGAGCAGTGCAGCGTGTGGGCACGTGGCAACCTCGCGTGCCGTCCTACTTTGAGGAGCGCCACCCTCGAGGCCTGCATGGCAGCAGCAGCAGATTCCAGGCAGTGGCGACTTGTCTCATCAACTCTGCAGAAAGGCGACGCGAATCCCCCCGTGATTTCATGATATGTCACTTTCAAACAGCATGGGCCACTGAATAACAGAAAGTCTATAGGCATTTGGTATTTACCTAAAACTTTATACATTCAAATTGGCACCAAAACCTGTCTCCTCCCGGACTCCATCTAGAATGTCCTAGAGCAGCTGGAGGTGGCTGATGGATGTGTGACCGCTCCCAGCACCCCGGGCCTCAAGCCTGCTAGGCTGTGCCAGGCTGTGCAGCCTGCCTCTGCGTGGGGCTGGCACACCTGGCAGGCCCCTTGACCCTGACCCTAGCCCAGCTGATACCTGCTGTTTCATCCCCCAGCCACAGGGCAGGGAACCAGCTGGTAGCCAACATGGCTGTGCCCAGTAGTGGTTTGGACCCTGGGGACACCTGAGGTTGAGAGAGTGGCCCTCATCTGTGGCACACTGCTGACTGCACACGCAGGGTGGCCTGAGGGGGCAGAGAGCCCTCTCCCTGGTGCCCTCAGGCGGCAGGGGAAACGGGCTGTCTCTGCTCTCCCCTCCAGACCTGGTATCCCCCTCTCTGAGACTGCGGCCCCCCCCCAGCCCTCCTGCAGCTCCTCTCCATCCCCTCCCACGTCGGCCCCCCCGGCTGTGCCCTGAGGGGTGGTCTAGTGGCCCAGCTCCAACTCTGTCCAGGCAGGAAGGCCCTGCAGCAGTGACCTCAGAGGAGTGGGCCCAGAAGCTGGGCCTGGGGCGGCCCCTGGAGAGCACTGAGAGGACAGACCCATGCGGCGGCCGAGGTGGAGGATCAGGTTTAATGGTCACTATGAGGGGTATCGTACACCGTTCCGAGCCCGGCCCCCGCCCCAGCCCTCCCTCAGCCGGGAACACAGCCAGGTGCCCTCAGACCCCTGGCTCTGCACAAGGGGGGCCTGCCCCCTACCCCAGCTATATACACGAGCGCCCATCCTGCCGACTGTGGACAAAAGCTGGGAGCTCCTCCGAGTCAGGAGCCCCTACAGTCCACCAGCTGCGCGGCCGGGTCCAGGGGCCCACTGCGGTACCGGTGACGTTCTTGAAACCCAGGACCCAGCCCCAGCCGGGCCCCTGCCAAGCCCCAGGCCTCTGTGCTGGGATGGAGCCTCCAGATTGAGGCTGGTAAAAGCGGAACTCAACAGCAGCAATGAGAGTGCTGGGTGAGCCTGGGGGGATGGGGAGCAGGCCCCACCTGGAGCCTCCTCTGAAGGAGGGGACGCTGCGCCCTTCCCTCCTGCTGCCCAGATGTCCCTGCCGGGTCTGGCGCCGGCTGAGGTCTGAGTAAGCGGGGAGAGGGGGTGGCAAGAGAAGTGGAAGTGAAAGCACAGACAGTCGGAGACTCGGCCAGTGCAGACAGAGCCAGAGACTCGGCCAGTGCAGACAGAGCCAGGCTGGGCAGCCTGGCGACGCTGGCCCCACGCACACGGGCCACCCTGGTGCTGGTGATCGATACGGCAGGGAGGGGGTGGGCAGGGAGGGTCCTGAACACATGTGGGCTGCTGGGCTGGGGTGCCTATGCTGTAACTAGCAGCACAGTGCTTAACTAGTTAACAAGAAATGCTGCTTCCCTTTGAACTGTTTCGGGGGTGTAGAAATTGCACTTATTTCTATGAACCCCATGGAGGGGATTCCCAAAGCCGAGCCTCCAGGCGAGGCATGGCAGGTCAGTGCCTGGCCGCTGAGCATCCACGGGCCATGGGGCGGGATCCTCCCGGCCCCCAGGGACTGAGGCCTCTGTGGCCATGGGTGCGGTGAGGACCGGAACCCACGGGGGGAACCTGAGCAACGTCTGAGGTGCCCTGAAGTGGCTCCAGGCAAGACCAGAGCCGCACAGTCCCGGGGAGCACGAGGCGGCCCAGCCCCAGGTCCCTGTGCAGACGGAGCGGCCTGATGGCGACTGGGCGGAGGCCTCTGCCCCTCACAAGACGTCGTCAAAGTCCAGCAGCTTTGAGTGCTGGCGGCTCTTCCAAAGGCGATACAGCCGGAAGTCAAAGTACGTCTCGATCATCTGCTTCCCTGGGCGGAGCGGGGGGCAGGAGGCTCAGGCCTGGCCGGCAGCCTCGGGATCCCGCCCCACCGAGGCCCCACAGCGGCTGCAGAGCTTGGGCCCAGCCTGGGTAACTCACCTTGGGCTGAGAGCTCCAGGGGTGACTCGAAGGTGACCCTATAAGGAGTCATGAGGGTCCTGAGGTTCTGGAACAGCTGGAAGAAGGGGGGTGCCGTGAGTCTGAGGCAGAGAGATGGGGAAGGAGGAGGGGGGAAGAGATGGGGAGCAGGGCCCACCCTCTTTTCTCAGACCCCCCAAACCTGGCTGCACTCAGGCAAAAGGGATTTCTAGGGGAATGCCCGGGACAAGGAAAAAAAAATGCCAGGAAACACGGAAGGCCCTGCCCTGTCTGTCCACGTTGGGGGTTTCCAGAGGCCTGGGGCCTGGGAGTCACTGTACCTTCTCCCCATTGGGGTTCCCCAGAATGTAGCAGCCCATGATGTGGATGACGTTCGGCTCTGGGTTCACTTTACTCATCAGGCGGCTCAGCCGCTTCCAGAAGCTGGTGGAGAGGAGCGTGTCACCCAGTGGCAGGGACAGGCATCCCGCTCCACAGAGGGGACCGTGGGGGAGGGACACTCCGGAGCCTGGACTCTGCCTCCAGCCCTCCCCGTGCCCAGGGCACCCGGCTTCTCACTGAATCATGTCCTCTTCCTTCTCCACTTTGGCAAAGGTGGCCACCTTGTTCTTGAGCAGATAGAGGTGTCCAGGGCCTCCCTGTAAGAAGCTGTGGTCAGGCACCTGCTTCTCCTTCCTCCCCCTCTCCCACACACATGCACTCGCGCACACGTGTGGGAGGTGTTTTTGGTCGTCCTCTCCTGGCCATGTCTCTTCCCCTTGGTCTCCCTGACCCTACGCCTCTTCCCCTTGGTCTCCCCTCCAAACACCTCTTCTTCTTCATCTCCCCCACCACGTCTCTTCCCCTTGGTCCCCCCCCCCGTCTCTTCCCCTTGGTTCCCCCACCCCATGCCTCTTCCCCTTGGTCTCCCCCAACTTGACCTCTTCCCCTTGATCTTCCCCCACCCTGCCACGATTCTTCTCCTGGGCCAGAGAACACTGAGCCCCACCTGGCAGAAAATCAGCATCTTCCAGATCTTGGCTCCCTTGTGGTAGACGTTCAGCTTCCTCTCTATCTCCTCTGTGGGAGAGTGGGTGTGAGCGCTGCGGCTCCCACCCCAGCCCCAGGGGCACCCCCTGCCTGTGTCTGCTCTCCCAGCCCCAGGACCAGCAGAGAGGGGCCAATGACACACATACCAAGGATGTCCTCGAAGGTTGCGTGCTCATGGTCCTGGGGACAGACACAGGCCACAAGGCCACATCAGGGCTGCGTCAGAGCCAGTAGCGTCACAGCCCGCTGGGGACCTGGGGTGCCAGCGCTGGCCCAGCGTGGGGCTGCAGGAGGGGATCTGTGGGGGCAGGCCTGGGGCGGGACTCACGTAGAGGATGGGGATGATGGAGGGGTCGTCCCGGCGGATGATGGTGGGGATGTACTCAGCCTTGGGCACCTTGGAGGAAATGAGCTAGGGAGACAAAGAGCTGCTCAGGGGACCCAGGCCCATCCAAAAGCCGAGGGGCTGTGGGAGCCCCCATGAGGCTACCTTCTGGCTGCCAGGCAGCCCAAGGGTACAGCCCTGTGAGACCCCCTCCCGCAGGCAGCCGGAGAAGGCTGCGTGGTCCCAGGCAGAGCTGGCTGGGCTCTTGGGACAGGGCCGAGTCCTGCTGGGGTGCAGAGGAGCACTGCCCGGGCTGGGCCTCACCATGACCTTTGGTGGCACGAAGCCCTCGGTGTCGCACGCCACGGCCTCCAGGCCCTTCTCCGTGTCCCAGTCCAGGTCCTCGAAGGCCTCGTCCAGCGTGCAGTGGGAGCTCTGCAGGTCACTGCCTGGGAAGCAAGAGGGTCACCAAGACAGCAGGCCTGGTAGCACCTCCTGTCCTGGCCACGGCCCCGAGGCCCACAGGGCGCGAAAGGCCCGTCCTGGAGGGTCCTCCAAGCAAGTGAGAGGACTATGCAGAGGCCACCGCCAGCCCGGCAGGACAGGCCTGGGACACCACTGGGTAGCGGCCTGATGTGGGGAGGGAGACCCTGGTGCCAGGCTGGTGGACGGCGCGTGCAGGCATCAGCTCCAGCCAAGTCGGCAGGGCGCCTGGGAGGGAGTGGGGGCGGGCACTGCAGTCCCCTGCCCCTCAAGGCCTCTTGCGAGTGGCAGTGGGCACAGCCCTACAGGCGCCCCCGGCCAGCACTGCCGCAGCCCTTAAGTTACCCCATTTTTGAGATCGGAGATGCTGAGGGCGTCCCCATCTCACAAATAGGTAAACCAAGGCTCAGAGTGCAAAAGCGCAGCCCAGCGGCCCTGGCAGGGGACCCCCAGCAGGGGTCTAGGGTCTAGGGGAGGCTCTGGGAAAGGTGGGCGGGCCTGTGCGGGGCACCTACTGTCTCGGGAGTCGTGGGAAGTGTCGGCTTTCATGGGGGTGGGGTCGCTCCAGGACCGGCTGAAGCTCCGCTCGCGCCGCTCAGCGAACGCTGCAGAGAGCAAAACCCGCATTAGCGAGCGGGCGAGGTGGGGCCTCTGGAGACTCAGGCCCCAGGCAAGGGGACCACGGGGACCCTGGGCAGAGGATGCTGATGTGGGTGTGGCCTGAGGCACATGAAGCAGACACGGACCGGAGACTCGGTTGGTTCAGGGGCAGGATCTGCGAACACTGGGGCGGGGCCAGAGGCGGAGTCTGGGAGAGGAGGAGCCTGTCGGGCTGGGGGCGTGGGAGCCTGTGCCGGGTCGGGGGCGTGGCTGACAGGGGAGGAGCCTTGTCGGGCTGGGGGCGTGGCTGGGAGGGGAGGAGCCTGTGCCGGGCTGGGGGCGTGGCTGGGAGGGGAGGAGCCTGAGGCAGGGCCTGGCTGGGGTTAGGGCCGGGGGGCGGGGGGAGAGGGGGGGGTCGTTCTCAGCACAGCTAGCAGCACGCAAAGCCCCAACCAGCCAAGCGCAACGCCGGCCCCCCACCCCCGCCCCACAGGGCCTTACTCTGGGCCTTCACCCTCCGGCTGCCGACCATGCGCAGGTGTTTGCGGAAGTTCCTGGGGGAGGAAGTGAGGGGCTGAAGGCCTTGAGGGGGTGGCGGCAGCCCCTGCCCACCTAGTCCCCTTCGGGCTAGCGCTCTACTGTCACCCCTTCGGTGTGGGAAGCCAGTGCTCTCCCTGGCTCCTGGCACCATCTCCCACCCAAAGGCAAATCCCACCCAGTGCTCTCCCCATGAGAGCCTTCCAGGGCTCCCCTTCGCCTCCAGAACAAAGGTGCAGTGCCTGGCGCTCTGGATCAAGCTTCCTCCGAAGCTGCATTCCCAGGCTCTGACCTTCCATCCTCGCCCGGGACTCACACCCTGAGCCTCCACGCCCATGTGGCTGAGGATCCAGCCTGCCTGCGCTGCAGCAGAGCGGGGCTCCTGTCTGCACCACCCCATGGCGGGCTGGGGGCCTGCAGGAGCCCCCTCTCCTGCTCTGTGTCCTTGAGCCACCTCAGGGGCAGGTCCTCTCCTCCACCAAACTTTGGACCCTGCCAAGGCCCAACATTCGAAACGGGCAAAAAAGTTCCCCAGACATAGCTCTGTAGTTGGAGCGGGGGAGGGGGCCTTGCCTCTGGCCCCATCCCAGACAGAGACCGTGCCCTCGGAATGCAGGACAGAGGGTGAGATGCTTTCCTGCAGCCCGGGCCACATGGCCTCTCCTGCCTGCCACGTCCCCAGAGCAGGGCCAGGCCAGTGGTCGCCACCACCCTTCCCCCATCAGGTCTGCCAGGGCCGAGGGGGCCCAGGCCAGGCCAGCACAGACCAGAGATGGACCCTGGTGGCGAGTGGCTGGCAGGCCCTACCTCTGGATTACAGACGCGGAATCATTCTCCCGTTTCCGGCGCTTCCTCTCCGCGTAGCCCCTGAACACCCTGGGAAACCACCGCGAGTCAGCACTGCCCTTGGCCGGAGGCAGGAGGGACACAGACGTGGGGACAGTGGTGCGAGCAGAGGGCCCAGCAGGGCGTCTGGGGCATGGGGCCAGGCAGAGGAGTCCCAGCCTGCCTCACCTGTTGAGGCCCAGCTCCCGGCAGGCCCTGCTGCGACCTCGGTGCCCGCTGGGAGCCAGGCCCACAGAGAGCGGCACTCCCTCAAGACCCAGGTCCCTGGCCTGCCCAAACCTATTTGGGGGTGGGAGGGTCTCCCCAGGGACAACAGCTGTGCCCTTAGGCACCAAGTCATACAGGTACTTACGAGATGCTGAAGCCAGGGCCAAAAGGGATGGCGTGAGAGAGAAGACACAGTGAGCTCAACCCTGGGCCTCCCCTCAGCCCCCACCCGGCCCCTGCAGTTCCCTTCTTGTCACTGACCCAGTAGATCCCTCACAGGTAACCCAGCCGCCAGCAGGATGCTGGCTACACTGCCAGCCAGCCCTGAATAGGCAACGGAAGCTTATGTCACTGCAGCCCATGCCACCAGGACCGGTTGCTGAGACCGGGCAGCCTGAGGCTGGGAGTGGGGTGGACTCCCCCTGTGCAGGGCACTTCTTTGGTGTGGGGGCCACTGCAGCAAAGGGAACTTCCCTGGAAGGAACCCCAAAACAGAAAACCCAGATGTATGTCCAGACAGAGAAGAGCAGGTCCCTGGGGGGACCCCAAAACTGTCATTGCCTGTGGCACATATGAAACAGAAGTAGGCTTCTATTTAGGGGTTGAGGGAGGGCAGACACAGGCTGAGGAGAGGGGATGGGAGCAGGAGAACCACGCCACACCCCACACCCCACTGACAGCTCATCAGCTGCAGCCCTGGGCCGGGTCCCCTGACCAGAGGACTGTGGGGGGGCTGGGCACCAGCCATGAGAGGGGAAGAGCAGCCAGCCCTGGCCTCCCTGGCAGGCCTGGCACAGCATGGGCACATGGGGCTATTCAGAAGCAGCCACCCTGGTAGGCCCAGAGGCTGGGAAAAAGCCGTGTTTCCTGAGCAGCAGAAGGAGGCCACCCGGCCCTGACCCCACATCGTGGAACAAGACTCACGCTTGCATAGTTGTGGTTGCTGTCTGGAAGCTGAAAAGATTTTCCTTGGGGAACCAGGTACGAATGGGGATGTCGTCTAAAAGAGACAAAAATGAGCGGTGGCTGGGTGAGGTCTCTCCCTCCCTGTTGGGAAGCAGATGCTTCTGAGTCCGGGGGTCAGCAGCAGCGGGCAGCCAGGGCGGGTGGGGGGAGGCTGGCACAGGGTGGCATCCCCCCACGGGCCCAGAGGGCAGTGCTCAAATGTCTGCTGCTCACTCACCAAGACTATGCTCTTGGTGACCTGACGCTTTGATTTTTTTTGGCTTAACTTTCCCTTTGGCCACCCAAAGTTTGAGGAACATTCCTTTGAAAGCACGGTCTGTCTCCAGGAGGCCCAGGAAAAAAATGCATCTGTTTCCCTTGGGCATCTGAGGCCTTCTCCGCAGCCCCCATGCTCTAGCTGGAGGCCCTCGCTGAGGCTGGAGACCACCTTGCTGAGGGTTATCCCCTTCCCAGGGGCCCCACAGCCTTTCCCTGATGCCCAAGTGTGGGGACCGTGGAGTGACATTCTGCCTGGTGGACAAGCTACCACTCAACTCAACAGTCCTGGGGAAACGGGCCCACTGCCTGGCTGGGCCCCAACAGCTTCCCAGGACTCTTGGAGGGCAGCCCAATCTTCCGATTAAGCGGTGTTTCCTCCCTATATATCCCTTAAGATCCTCCCAGGCCCCCTCCTCTGGGAAGCACTCCTTGATTGACCTGGTGCTAGCAGGGCCAAAGCGGACTGTGAGGCCTGGCAGATTTTGCTGAGGAGCTGAGGGAACTCACGGCTCATAGAGTGTGGAGGCAGCAGCAGGAGCCTGCCGGGTTTAATCTTGAGTCCGCTGGCATACTGTGACCTGAGCACCCATCCCCTGTTCCAAGCCTCACAGTGGCTGCTGCTGTCAGACCCTGGCAGTGGCATGCACCCCCAAACCTGTCCATGCCCCGACGCAAGCCCCTCACCAGACACACGGTCAACACTGTACATCCTCTCCAGCTTCTTGCGGCGGCCAGAGGTCTCAGGCAGAGGCGGCTGGTCCAGACCAAAGGCCCGAGGGGTGGGGCCAGGAGCCAGCTGTGCACATCCGGGGCATTCCTTGGAGCCCTGGCGGCTGCCCGCCCAGCTCTGGCAGGGCCTGCTGACATCCTCCCGGCTGCCGCCAGGGCTGGCGCGCAGGGGCTGGCTGTGGTGGTGAGGGTGCCGCTGCCGCCGCCCCTTCACCACCGCCAGCTCAATGGCCTCCGCCTCGGGGCTGGGCAGCAGGGCAGGCTCCCCAGAGATGGTGTACACTCGAGGCTGGGGGCCCTCGCCTGCGGGCTTCCTAATGCCGGGCTCCTCTGAGAGGCTGCCCTCGTAGCAGCCGTTGGAGACGAGGGACAGGCGGCGCTTGTTCTGGGGGGCCGGCTGCATCTCGGGGGACCCGTCGTGGCCAGAGTAGGCATCAGCCAGCAGGTGATCTGGGAGAGACACTGGGTGAGCCTGCAGCGGCGTGGCCCCCCGCTGCTGGTTTCATAGCAGGCCGAAGGCAGAGAATACCCAATGGGCACCTGGCGTCTGTGGGGGGCTGGGGCTGCTCAAACCCTAGTCACTGGCGTGTTTCTGAGCCCCTCACTCCTATCTGGGCCTGAAGCCCCTGCATGTGTGTGGGGGCGGGGTGACTCCGCGCTACCTGTGTACGGTCCTGCTGGGTAGGAACATGCAGGCCACCCCCCAGCCTGCGATCGCACCGTTTGCCTGGTGCCAACTTCCCCCTCCCCCCACCAGCTGGCCCCCAGAGGCAGTGGTGCCAGCCCTGGGGGAGCCAGGAGGCCTGTTGCCATGCCAACGGCCCAGGCGGGGTGGGTGCCATGGTGACGAGCGGCTGGGAACTGCTCCTGGGGCTCGGGCAGGGAGGGCAGGGGATGTGAGGAAGCCAGGCCGGCAGGGCGCCCGGCCCACGCGCAACCAATGCCCCTCACGCTCCACCCCCGGAGGCAGGGATCAGCATCCCCTGGGCTGGGGGGTCTGGGCAGCCCTGGCATGGCCTCGCGTGCCCTACCTGCGCCGTTGCGGTTCTCAGGGTGACTCTGGGACAGGTACTCTCCAAACGCTCGAGCTGCTCTGAGGGTGGACAGAGAGGGCACGGTCGGAGGCCACGGCACGACCCTCCCAAACACAGGGCGGCACAAGAGCCGGGGATCCGGTCCCCAGCCAGGCCTTCGGCGTTGGAGGGAGGGTCGGGGGTCGTCCCCTCCGGGAGCCCACACACCCTTAGTACTGGTGCGCCCTGGCCAGGCCTGCAGGCCCGGCCCCTGCCCGTCGGCCCGTGGAGAGGGGTCGCGAGGCTGGTTGGCTGCTGTTCCCTGGGGAACCGAGGCCACTCCCGACCCGGGGGGTGCGCTCGCCCACCATGCGCTCGCGAGGGGAGGGGACAGGAGGGCAGGGCAGGGGGCCAGGAAGAGGGAGGCGCGGCGAGAAGCCAGAGGAGGGGGCGCGGGGCGCGGGGAGGGCGCCGCAGTGGGAGAGGCTGGGGCCCGGGAGCCCGGGGAGCACCGCGGGGCAGGGGCGGACTCGGGCGGGGTCAGGGGTCCGGGGCGGGGTCCCGGGAAGGCGGCCCCGCCGCACTCACCGCACTTTGGCCGCCACCGAGGACATGGCCTCGCTCCTCAGCGCCCTCCTCCTGGAGGCGGCGGCGCCCATGGTCGAGGCGGCGGCGCATCCCCCGGGCCTCAGAGCGCGCCCCGCGCCCGCCGCCTCCGCCGGGGTAGCCGCGCCGCGCCGGGGGTCGCGCTTGGGCTCGGGTTCGGGGTCTCGCTCGGGCTCCGACTCGGGCTCGGGCTCGGGCTCGGGGTCGGGCCCGGGCCCCGCATGGCCGCACCCGGCGCTCCGCGCGTGCCGCCGCTCCCGGGAGAGCGCTGCCCGGACCGAGGGCTGGCCCCGCCCATCGTGACGTCAGGACCCGGGCGGGCTCGGAGGGGCACTCGGTCCCGCCCACTGTGACGTCAGGGCCCGGGAGCGCTCGGAGAGGACAAGTGACCCCGCCCACCGTGACGTCAGGGCTCGGGTTGGGGGCGGGGCCGGACGGCCTGGCTCCACGCCCTCTCGTCCAGGCCTCCAGAGCGGGGAAACTGAGGCCAGCGGCCGCCTGTTCGCAAAGTCCTGGGCCCTCGGCCCTCATGATCTGCAGGGGTCACAGGGCGGCCGATTCTCCCTCCCCTTACACAAAAGGGCTCCCTGTGCAGTTTGGGACCTGGAAACTGAAGGGGAAGCCGGTTTAGGGGCACCCAGTGTGCTCGAGGCCAGAGGGAGCCAGAGGGCCCTGTCCTGGTCCTGGGGGCCACAGCTCCACGCAGACTCTGGGAGCCCTACCTGCCTGGCCTGCAGTTGCCACCCTAGGGGCTCTCAGGCCCCAGCAGTGGGGTCATTTGAGGATGGCTGGGGACTGCCCAACCTCGGCGACCTCCCATATCAGGGACAGCCAGTAGGGTTTCTTTGCGACAGGGACCTCAGCCCGGGGGACACGTCCAACACTCAGATCTACCTTTATTGAAACATCACATGGCAGCATCAGGGCTCCCACACCTCACAGGGCTTCGGGGGCCTCACAGGGCTGCAGCGGGTTCACAGGGCTCCTGGGGGGCTCACAGGGCAGCAGGGAGGCTCACAGGGCTGCAGGGGGTCAGAGGGCTTTGGGGGGCCTCACACGGGTGCAGGGGGGCTGAGAGAGCAGCAGGGAGGCTCATAGGGCTGCAGCAGGTTCACAGGGCTTTGGGGGGCCTCACAGGGCTGCAGGGGGCTCACAGGGCTCTCACAGGGCTGCAGGAGGGGTTCACAGGGCTGCAGGTAGGCTCATAGGGCTTTGGGGGGCCTCACAGGACTGCAGGGGGCTGACAGAGCAGCAGGGAGGCTCACAGGGCAATAGGGGGTTCACAGGGCTTCAGGGGCCTCACAGGGCTGCAGGGGGAGCTCACAGGGCCCTGTGTGCAGGGCTGCAGGTACAGAGAAGAGGCCCAGAGAATCCTAACACAGCCTGGGGCTCCGAGGAAAGCTGGGGCTTCCAGCAGGGCAGGTACAGAGGACCCTAGGAGTTGGCAGCAGCCTCAGCCTTGGGGACAGTCCCACAGAAGACACTGCATCTGGGCTCTTTAGCACAGGCCTCTACCCATCCTGGTCAGAGGAGCCCTCGGACAGTTTTGGGAAAGCCAGGCTGGGGTGTCCATGTTGCAGCAAGGACTCGTCCTCCTGCAAGCAGACCGTATGTTGCACGTGAGGACTAGGCAGGGACGAGGCTGTGCAGCGCTGGTAACCCAGTGGGACCACAGGGAGGGAGTGTCCGGCTCAGGGCGAGGCACTGAGGCTCAGCTGCGGGCATGAGGTGGGGCCACGCCCAGCTACTCACCGAGTCTGAGCCCCGCTCCGCCGAGGTACTCTGGAAGTCTGCGTATGCATCCCTGGGGACGTCCAGCAGCTCCTCCTCATACTCTGTCTGGTAGTCAGATTCGTCTGGCGCCGAGGGTAGGGCCACATCAGTTCCCTCCCAAGGAAGGGACCATGCCCAGCACAGCCACACTCAGAGGCAGAACTGGTCACAGATGCCCACCCCTGCCCCTAGGTGGCCAGGGGCCCCACAGGCAGCCACCCGGTCCCAGGGCAGCCCTGCACACCACCCCTGGTTTTTTTTTTTTTTTTTTTTTGAGACAGAGTCTCGCTTAGTCGCCCAGGCTGGAGTGCAGTGGCGCGATCTCGGCTCACTGCAAGCTCCGCCTCCCGGGTTCACGCCATTCTCCTGCCTCAGCCTCCCGAGTAGCTGGGACTACAGGCGCCCGCCGCCTCGCCCGGCTAATTTTTTGCATTTTTAGTAGAGACGGGGTTTCACCGTGTTAGCCAGGATGGTCTCGATCTCCTGACCTCGTGATCCGCCCGTCTCGGCCTCCCAAAGTGCTGGGATTACAGGCGTGAGCCACCGCGCCCGGCCAACCACCCCTGGTTCTGTCTGCTTCCAGCCTTGCCCCAGCATATCACTTGGTAGGTCTTCCACAAGGACAAGGGGTGGGTAGACACTCCTCCCCTTGTCAGCCAGGCACCCTTAGGGCTCCAGCACCCCAGACCAGGCCTCTGTGGACAGCAGCTGCCTTGCCCAGGGCTCTGTCAGCCCACAGCAGCCACGAGAAGGCGTCTCCCGGGAGAATGTCCAGTTCTGCTGTCAGGAGGCCACTGGCCGAAGGCCCAAACGCAGGGCCCTGGATGGAGCGTGGAGGGGAGTGGCCCTTCTGGCCCTGCTGCCCCTCCAACAAGCAGCCTTCATTCCCATTCCCACTGGGTGGGGTGGGGTGGGAGGCAAAACGTGGTTCTACCTCAGGCCTGAGGTGTGGCTGGGACTTGGGGTGAATGAAGGGCAGAGGCTGGGTGGCCCAGGGTGGTCAAAGTCCCACTGCTGTGGGTACACGTGGTGCCCGGGATGGAGGAGCGCCACCAAGCACCCCAGCTGCTATAGCATGGCCATGGACGTGGGCAGGAGGGGAGGCCGTGGGCCTCTGGGGTGGGGGCGTCGAGCCCAACACAGCATCAGGAGGCCACGCAGCCGCGAGCACCTCATCTTGGGCCTCCACTCACCATCCACCATGGCGGGCTTGGCGGGCTCAATGCAAGACACAATTTCAGCAAGGTCCGTGAAGGAGGCGTTGGGACAGGTGAGGACCTGGGGGTGGGGTGAGGACAGCATGTTGCCCGTGGACACCCACCTGCCAGTCCCCAGCCTGCTTCCTGTGGGAAGGCCCCACCCACCCTGTGCCCTCTCTGTAGCCTCCGCCTGCCCCCCAAGTTGGGGCAGGGGCAGGGGCCGGGGAGATGCGCAGTCCTGAGCAATCCTTGTCCTAGCCCTGGAGTCTTTGACCAGTGGGGCAGGGCCTGTGGCCTGAGGAACTGGGCGTGGTCTGGGGAGCTGGGCGTGGCCTGGGGAGCTGGGCGTGGTCCTGGCGCCCGCACTCACCTCACTGGAGGGCCTCTTGCTTGGGCCCTGCTGGTCGCGCAGCATCTTCTCCAGCACGCCACTGCGGCCCCAGATGTCAAACACCGTGCGCCCGTGCTGGTACCCCACTTCCTGTGCACACCCCCAGGGCCCCATCAGGAGGTGTGGGGAGCCCTCCACTTCCTGTCTTCTCAAAAGGGGGAAGCGGGGAGGGGCAGCCACCGGAGTGCCCTCCGCCTGCCTCCGCCGCTGCGGGTGTGGCCGGCACTCACGCAGATCTCGTTGAACTTGCTGAAGTCCAGGGTGCCGTAGCTGTCGATAGGGGGGCGCAGGTACTCGCAGTAGTCACTGCTCTTCACCACCTCCAGCTGCCGCACGCAGCACACGTAGGCAAGGCGCGTCTGAATCTCCGCCATGTTCAACACCTGCTACCGTCACAGCCGCCTGAGTCTCCTGCCCTGGCCCCTACCCCGTCCCAGCATGGCCCGTAGTGCAGGACAGGTTCTGGGGACCCATCCTCCGACCTGGGGCTGCGGGGAGAGGGTAGCAGCTCCCGGCCGAGGGTCCCCCCTGCAGGCTGCCACAGCCTTCAGGCCCGTCCGGCCTCGTCCCTTCTTTCCCCCGAGCTGGGCTCAGGCAGGGGTGGTGAGGGGTCGCCCCAGACCTGCTGGCCTCAGAGCCCAGGAGTGGCCCCCACTTCCCTGCCGCAGGACAGGTGTGGGGCTGCAGGGAGGAGCCGCAGGGACAGCCCAGTTCGCCCGGTAGCACCCCACCTTGACTTTCGTGGCCAAGGGGTTCCAGCGTTTCCACAGCAGCCACCAGCCAGACAGCGCATCCCCATAGTTGGTGAGGTCCATCTCATCTCGGCTGCCCACATCAATGGCAATCACCACTTTTGCCCCCATGGACCGGGCCACATCCGCTAGGGAGAAGCCAGCCCTGGTTACCCCCTGGACAGGCATGCAGAGCCAGGGGACGGGGACAGAGCCTGCCTCCCTGAGACCTGACCTGGGGGCTGTGGGGTCTCCTCTCTGCCGTTACACCTTCTAGAGGCAGAAGACCCACACACCCAGCTCAGTGGGCTGCTGTGGGCACACAGCTGTGTCCTGGGCCATTCTGACCGCATATCCCACAGGTGACAGGAGTGGCCTGGTCCCCAGCAAGGCCGACACCTGCAGGCTGTTAGTTTCTGACTGTGGGCACAGATGGGGCTTAATTGCTCCCAGTTACTCGACTTGGCCTTTGTTCTGCACGCTGCTGAGCTGACTAACAGGGCCATATGCTGGAGCACATGCTGCCGGTGCCTGCGTGTGCGTGTACACGCGTGTGCATGTTCTCGGAGCTCTGATGCCAGCTTGACATTTTTCCTTGGCACACTCTAAGGAAAACGTGTTCCAGCCCAGCCTTCTCGGAGCAAAGGCAGCAGCAGCAGGGGCCGTGGGGCGGCGTGACCCAGGAGCCTGTGCTCCTGTCAGGTGTGGTCCCCACAACCGCAGTACCTGGGAGGTTGTTGATGTAGCCCCCATCCATCAGCAGGTGTCCGTCCTTGGGGTCACAGAGAGGGGGCATGTAACCGGACAGGGACATGCTGGCACGCACATACCGCCACAGGGAGCCTGGGGAGGGGGCCCGGAGTCGCTGGTTACCCGGAGGAGGCTTCTCCTGGGTCCAGGGGTCAGGGCCTTGCCTCTGCAGTCTTGGAGCTGGTAGGTCCCACCTCACTGAGGCCACCTCCACAAAGGGAAGCACATGGCCCAAGGGCTGAACGAAATTGAGTTCTTTCTCTGGGGTCGCACTGCATTACGTGTGCCCAGGACTTCCAACTGCTGTGACCCCCTCACCTCAGGAGTGAGGGAGCCCCTCACTTTGTCCTCCCACATGATGTCCATCAGTCTAGCCCACATCACTGATTCTGCGAGGGTCCTGTCTGGCCTTCTGAGGTCTCTGGCCCAGGCCACGCCCCCTCCTGTCTGAGGTCTCAGGCTCAGGCCACGCCCCCTCCCGTCTGAGGTCTCTGGTCCAGGCCACGCCCCCTCCTGTCTGTGCGCCTAGTAGGGGCATCCTGCGTCCTCCATGGACAGAGCTGCTCACAGGAGACCCCCGCGACCTTCCCGACCCCCGGGGCTGCTGGGCTCTCCCCCTGCCCACACCTCGCACCCAAGCGGCCGCCCCTGCGCGGCAGGAGTGCTCACCGTCGGTGTGGACCCGCATGGCCGAGGCTGTGATGTCAGTGGTGATGGCGAAATAGGGAATCCACAGGTCCTGCGGGCGGACGGGGCTTAGACGGACCCTCTCCCATCACGCTTCTGTCCCGTGTCTGGGGAGGCTGACTCAGGGCCAAGAGGCGGGGGCCAGGAGGGGACAGGCACTGGGGGCTGGGTGGGGGTTCACCTCGATCTGCCGGTCCTTGAAGACGCTGCAGATGCTGCTGTTGAAGCCAGCTCCAGAGAACATGGATGTGATGGGGTAGGTGAGGTCCAGTGCGGCCTTCATCATGGACGTCATGCCCTGGGGGCACATGTGCAATTGACAGAAGGCTCCCACTCTCCCTGCGGGCTGCCACAGCAGACACATGGCGTCCCAACGGCCGCTCATGAATGGAACAGGGGTCCAGAGTATCCTTGGGCCCCACCCAAGGTCCTGATCTCACAAGAACTCCCTATCACAAGAACAGCATGGAGTAAACTGCCCTCATGATCCAATCACCTCCCACCAGGTTCCTCCCTCAACACATGAGGATTACAATTTGAAATGAGATTTGAGTCGGGACACAGATCCAAGTCATATCAACAGTACCATGACATATCCATGGAGAATAGTCTCCTGACAATTTTCTACCTCTAAAATTGGTAAATAATTTCTATTCTGAGGGCCTTTCTATTCTTTGGCACCCTGGCTGGAGCCTCAGAGGGAGCAGAGGCTGGTGGACACCCACAGGGCCTGAAAGCCAGGATACAGCCCTACCCTCGGTCCCTTCCTGACCCCTAAGCCCTCGCTGGCCCTACCCTCACCCCCGTGCCTGGGGCCTCCTCGGCTTTGCCTGCTCAGCTCTGGGGCAAGGCCTGGCCCAGGCCCATGGCCGGAGGGTCCGGGAGGAGAGCTGGGGGCAGGCTGCTGGGCACATGAGGTTCCTGGGCCAGGAGAACACAGTGGAGTGCTCTCGGGAAGGTCAGAGCCACCCAGTCCTGGCTCACATGCCACTGTGGCACTCCATCGGGGATCCACTCTCTTGGGCTCCTTCTGGGTGGGCCTGGGGCCCATCCTTCCTCAGTGAGGCAGGCAGGACTCGAGACTGACCTCGAACTAGCCTCACAATGCCCAGTGTGGGTGGAGAGGAAGGGTCTTCCCTGCCACAGTGAGCTAGGGCTCAGGGAACGGAAGCTGGGAGGGAAGCGCTTGGAGCGTGGGCTGGACGTGCTTACGCCATGTGATGCAGGCAGTGAGAATGCCTCGGCCACAGGCAGAGGAGACCCCAGTCCTTCCCTGAGGAAGCCCCTGCCCAGCACCAGAGGGGCTTACGGAGCTGAGCCAGACCCCAGTGCCTGCCGTCCCCTCTCCTCAGCACGAGGGGTGGGCACACAACCCCAGGCCCACCTTGCCCCCAGCCAGCTTGCGGGCCCAGGGTTCCCAGCATGGAAGGAGGACCAGCCCAGAGAGTTCTGGCCATTCCCACACCTGGCCCCTCAGCGCCAGAGCCGCAGAGGGAGGGACAGGGAGAGGTCCACCAGGTGCTCTGGGACAGGACCGGCTCTGAGCCACCTCTGCCCATGGCGGGTTCTGTCCCGAGGACACTGTCCCTGAGGCCGTCCTGCTGCGTACCAGTCCCCAAGCCCTCTTTTGAGCGGCACACTGAAGGTGACCAGGTGACTCGTTTTAGGGAAAGACACATTTCTGGAACAGAGAGGGGAGCCGGCGTCAGTGGCCTTGGGACCCGCTGGCGGGGCTGGCGACAGCCCCAGGCCACGTGAATGCAGCACAGGTCTGCTTGGGAGCTGCTGCCGCACAGGGGGTGACGAATTTTCTTTCCTTTTAAAAGGAGAACACGAACCCTTCTGATCCCACTCATGGCTCCAACCAAAGCTCGGTTTTGTTTCACAAAAGCAAGTGTGGCACTGAGGAGGGCAGACGGCGGCCACGTCTGCTGGGGAACGGAGCCCGGCTACCTCGCTCTGCGGCCCGAGGGGAGCCTGTTCTCACCGCTGTCTTTGATGCTGTATTTGGTATTCTGATTCTGGAATCCATTTATCACAAGGCCAGACTAGTGGCCAAAGTAGTTTACATCTCTCCTGTGACACTGAGCCGCCCTGACCTGATCTCACATCCCCAAGCCAACATCTCCCTGCCCTAAATCCACCCAGGCTTCGTGCCATGCACCAGGGACAGCCCCATGGCCCCCAGCCTGCTGGGAGGACTCAGTAAGCCCATCCTCAGCTGCTCACGCTGCCTTGCCTGGCCCTTGGGTCAGAAACCCCCATGGAGGCTTCGTGCCTCTAACTCCTAGGGGCTGTGACAATCAGCTCCTTTTCCACGATTTTGGCCTCCATGTCATCCTGCAGCACCTCAACCACCTCAGACCCAGGCCGCCTCCCACCACCAGCCTCCACCATCTTAGACCCAGACCGCCTCCCACCACCAACCTCCACCACTTCAGACCCAGGCCGCTTCCCACCACCAACCTCCACCACCTCAGACCCAGACCGCCTCGCACCACCAACCTCCACCACCTCAGACCCAGGCACGGATCAGACCGCCTCCCACCACCAACCTCCACCAACTCAGACCCGGGCATGGATCAGACCACCTCCCACCACCAACCTCCACCAACTCAGATCCGGGCACGGATCAGACCGCCTCCCACCACCAACCTCCACCACCTCAGACCTGGGCACGGATCAGACCGCCTCCCACCATCATCTCTACCATCTCAGACCGGGGCATGGATCAGACCGCCTCCCACCACCAACCTGCATTCGTGCCTTCTCTTTGCTGTTCCTTTGCCTCACAAGCTGCACTGGGAGGCCTTGGGGTGTAGCCTCCTCAAGGGCAGGGCCCTGCAGAGCCACATGCAGAGGCCAACGGCCCCAGCGTCCCCCAGCACCAGCATGGACCTGGGGGGCTGTGCTCCAGTGAGGGTGGTGGGTACCTGCTTACCTCAGCCCACTGCTTGGCCCGGATTCGCAACTGGCTGTAGTTCCGCTCCTCAGAGTACAGGGCACCCATGAAGGCCCCGATGGACGTGCCTCCCACCATATCCACAGGGATGCCGCACTCCGCCAAGGCCTTGAGAACGCCCACCTGGGCACAGCCTCTACACCAGCCAGGGACACAGAGTGAGGAGTGAGCACGAGGCCCAGGCTGTGCCCTGCAGAGCCTCAGAGGTGGCCACCTGCCACCACTTGCTCATCCTCAGTTCCCAACTCCTCCACAGGCAGAGACGCTGACTCAGAGAGAGACTCCAGATGCAATTTAAAATTCCTCTTTCTGGGCTCACGCCTGTAATCCCAGCACTTTGGGAGGCCGAAGCGGGAAGATCACTTGAGGCCAGGAGTTCGAGATCAGCCTGGCCAACAGGGCAAAACCCCATCTCTACTAAAAATACTAAAATTAGCCGGGCGTGGTGGTGTGCATGTGTCATCCCAGCTACTTGGGAGGCTGAGGCAGGCGAATCACCTGAACCCAGGAGACAGAGGTTGCAGTGAGCTGAGACTGCACCACCACACTCCAGCCTGCATGACAGAGTGAGACTCCGTCTCAAAAAAAAAAATAAAAATAGAAAATAGAAAATAAATAAAATAAATAAATTAAAATAAAATAAAATAAATGAAATCCCTCTTTCTGGAGGTACTGAGGGATTGTGAGGCTGGGATGGGGAGGAGGGTATCCTGAGAGATGACTGGCATTGGCCTCTTCTACCCACAAACACAGCTGCCTCCAGCAGGGCGTCTGAGAGGTGGCAGGAAAACTGGAGTTGAGGCGCCCTGGAAGGGAGGAGCCTGGGAAGCGTCCTGAGGGGCAGCACCCCAGGAGTCAGGTGAGCTGAACGTAGACCAGGGAGCACCCCTGAGACGAGGCAGCCAGCACCCAGGGCCTCCAATCACTGCTGCTGCTTTCATACCGAACGTCCACTACTCAACCAAAGATTACCAGTCATATGAGAAGAAAAGCCTCATATAGGCTTTTCTTTTGGCCTCATAGCCAAAAGAAAAACCAGACAATAAAAGTGGGCCCAGAGTACACCCAATGACCATGCTTAAAGTGTGCAAGGAGCCGAAAGGTGGCATCAGCAGATGAATGGGTATAAGGCAGACAAGGGAAGAGCACCCAGCCCTAAGGAGGGAACGTGGACGCGAGCCACAGCAGAGAAAGGCCCTGGAGGCGTCTGCCGTGGTTTGGCTCGGTGTCCCCACCCAAATCTCATGTGGAATTTTAATCCCCAGTGTTGGAGGAGGGACCTGGTGGCAGGTAACTGGATCACAGGGGCAGATTTGAGGTGGGAAGTCAAGGCTGCACTGAGCTGACGTCATACCACTGCACTCCAGCCTGGACTCAGCGAGACCCTGTCTAAAAAAAAGTTCTGGGCCGGGCGCGGTGGCTCAAGCCTGTAATCCCAGCACTTTGGGAGGCCGAGATGGGCGGATCACGAGGTCAGGAGATCGAGACCATCCTGGCTAACATGGTGAAACCCCGTCTCTACTAAAAAAATACAAAAAAACTAGCCGGGCGTGGTGGCGGCGCCTGTGGTCCCAGCTACTCGGGAGGCTGAGGCAGGAGAAAGGCGTGAACCCGGGAGGCGGAGCTTGCAGTGAGCTGAGATCCGGCCACTGCACCCCAGCCTGGGCGGCAGAGCGAGACTCCGCCTCAAAAAAAAAAAAAAAAAAAAAAAAGTTCTGGAAATGGACAGTGGTAACGGTGGCACAACATTGCAACAACATTGTATAATTAATTATATTAATATATTAATACTTAATTGGATACTCAAAAATGGTTAAATGGTAAATTGTTATATATATTATGTTATATATAAAATATATATAAATATATAAAAAATATATAAAATATATGTGTGTGCACGTGTGTATATATATGTGTGTGTATATATATATTTTTTGAGATGGAGTCTTGCTCTGTCACCCAGGCTGGAGTGCAGGGGTGCGATCTCGGCTCACTGCAAGCTCCGCCTCCCAGGTTCACACCATTCTCCTGCCTCAGCCTCCCGAGTAGCTGGGACTACAGGCACCCGCCACCATGCCTGGCTAATTTTTTCGTATTTTTAGTACAGATGGGGTTTCACTGTGTTAGCCAGGATGGTCTCGATCTCCTGACCTCGTGATCCGCCCGCCTCGGCCTCCCAAAGTGCTGGGATTATAGGCGTGAGCCATTGTGCCCGGCCATGCTATGTGTATTTTAACATAATAAAAAAGAACCATATGTAATACTGCCACGGAATATTAAATACTCAGGTAAGAGCCTTAAAAACAGGTTCAAGTCGGGAGGCAGAGGCTGTGGTGAGCTGAGATCATGCCATCGCAGTCCAGCCTGGGCAACAAGAGCAAAACTCTGTTTCAAAAAACAAAAACAAATTCAAGGAATTAAAAACAAGAGTGTTAATTCTGGCATAAAACCAAATGGAAATTCTAGAAGTGAAAAATATAATAACAAATGAAAAACTCAATGAGTGGGCTTAACAGCAGAACAGAACAGCTGAAGAGAGAAATGGTAAAATACAAGATGGGTCAGAAGAAAATATTCATTGAATCATGAAGCATCAAAAGGATAGAATATGTAAAATATTGTTTTACAAAATCTGTAAAGGAATTTGGGAAACATGGGATCTGGCACCAAACTCTAATGTATGTGTAATCGGAGCCACAGAAAGCAGATGGGGAGGGAGCCGTATCTGAAGGGACAGTGGGGCATGTTCTAGAGACAGATGTCAGGTGTCGGAATCAGGAAGCATTACAAATCCTAACATAAATCAAAAGAAAACCATTCCCATGTTGTCAAAAACCCAAGGCAAAGAAAAAAGCTTTAAGCCAGCCTGAGAAAAGAAAAGACACGTTACCTTAACTTTTCTGTCCTCTGAGTGGTTGGGAGAGAGTACATATTTACTATGTTTCTTTATAGGCAATGTCTGCTTGTCTAAATGTTAGGGGAAAAAGAACAATTTAAATAAAAGAGAGTAAAATTAAGCAAATAACAAAGATAAGAGCACAACTTACAGAGCCAAAAACAAACATAGAGAAGATTGACAAAGATGAAAGTTGGTGTTGGAGGGACCAATTCGATGGATAGCCCTGGTGAGGCCGATCCAGGAAATGAAAGAGAGAAAGCGTCAATGATGAACAGGAAAGAAAATGGGAACATCGGCGCAGATGCTTTAGTTAAAAAGACTGAACAGCTTCATGCCATAAATAGAAAAATTCAGATAAAATGGGCACATTTTTAGAAAAACCTAACTTACCAAAATGACACAAGAAATAGAGCATCTGAGTAGTACTGTAACTTAGTAAAGATTAAATAAATTTAATCTATCTTTTTTTTTTTTAGACAGGGTCTAACTCTTGCCCAGGTTGGAGTGCAGTGGCGTGATCACAGCTCACTGCAGCCTCAACCTCCTGGGTTCAAGTGATTCCCCTCCTGCCTCAGCCTCCCATGTAGCTGCAACCACAGGCACACACCATCACGCCCAGCTAATCTTTTCATTTTTATAAAGATGGCGTCTCACTATGTTGCCCAGGCTGGTCTGGAACTCTTGGGCTCAAGAAATCCTCCCTCCTTGGCCTCCCAAAGTGCTGGGATTACAGGTGTGAGCCACCGCGCCTGGCCTGTGGAAGGTGTTATGTAAATTTTGTTTTATTTATTCCTTGTATGTTTCATAAAATTCACTGGTGAAACCATCTGGACATGAAACTTTCTTTGTGGGGATTTAAAAGTTACAGATTCCATTCTGGCTGAGCACAGCGGCTCACACCTGTAATCCCAGCAGCGAGCTACGATGATGCCACTGCACTCCAGCCTGGGCAATAGAATGAAACCCTGTCTCAAAAAAAATAAATAAAAACAAATAAGCAAAAATAAAAAATTTTTTAAAAACCTTCCAGAGAACAGGAAAAGAAGATGAACTTCCCATTTCAGCTTATGAAGCCAGCAAACAAACCTTCATACCAAACCCGGTAAAGACATTTCACAAAAGGACAATTTCAGTCCAGTCTTACTCAGGTTTGAATAGAATCTAGCAATATACAAACAGGATAACTTCAACATCATGACGAAACAGGTCTGTCCCAGGAGCACAATGTTGATTTTCATTGGAAAATCAATGTAATTAACACATTAACAGATTAAAGAGAAAATACAATCATCTCAATAGAGTCACAAAAATAACTATTCATGATTAAAAACAAAACAACAACAACAACAAAAAACAAAAAAACCAAAAAAAACTCAGGAAACTGAGAATAAAAGGGAACTTCCTCAGTCTGACCAAGGGCAGCCACAAAAAGCCGACAGCCAAGATCACACTCAGTGGTGGGCTGAACACCTGCTCCCACGCCTGGGAATGAGGCTTGGGTGTCCACGCCCACCATGTCTATCCACACTGCACTGGTGGTTCTGACCAGCACAGCAAAGCAAGAAAAACAGACAGAAAGAAAGTACATATGCATATTGGACGGGAAGAGAAAATACTGTTTGAATCTCAGAAAATATAAGTATGTGTGTAGAAAGTCAAAAAGAATCTACAACAAAGCTACAAGAATAAATGAATTGTCAAGGTGGCTCAATTTTTCTTATAATCCCAGCACTTTGGGGCACACGGGCGGATCACGCAGGTCAGGAGAGATCGAGACCATCCTGGCTAACACGGTGAAACCCCATCTCTACTAAAAATACAAAAAATTAGCTGGGCGAGGTGCCTGTAGTCCCAGCTACTCAGGAGGTTGAGGCAGGAGAATGTCATGAGCCCGGGAGGCGGAGCTTGCAGTGAGCTGAGATCCGACTACTGTACTCCAGCTCATGACAGAGTGAGACTCTGTCTCAAAAAAAAAAAAAAAAAAAAAAAAAAAAGAATAAATGAATTTAGCAGGGTTGTAAGATACAAGATCAGTTTATAAATATCAGTTGTATTTCTATATACTGGCAACAAAAAATTTGAAAATGAAGTCTAAAAGATATCATTTACGGCCGGGCACAATGGCTCACGCCTGTAATCCTAGCACTTTGGGAGGCCAAGGCGGGTGGATCATGAGATCAGGAGTTCAAGACCAGCCTGGTCAAGATGGTGAAATCCCGTCTCTACTAAAAATACAAAAATTAGCCGGGCGTGTTGGTGGGCGCCTGTAATCCCAGCTCCTCAGGAGGCTGAGGCAGAGAATTGCTTGAACCCAGGAGGCGGAGATTGCAGTGAACCGAGACTGCACCACTGCACTCCAGCCTGGGTGACAAAATTAAGACTCTGTCTCAAAAAAAAAAAAAAAGATACCATTTATAATAGTTTTTTAAAAGCCTGTAAGACCCTTAGAAATATAGTTAACAACAAAAGATGTGCAAGACGTCTACACTGAAGATCGCAAATCATGGCTGATCACCACTATGCGAGGCCTAAGGACACGGGGAGATCCATCTAGATCACGGGCTGGAAGGCTCAATGCTGTCAACTAATGATGTACAGATTCGACATATTCTCCCATCCAAATCTCACAAGGTTTTCTTTTTGGAGATGCTGACGAGCTGCTTTTAAAATTCACATGAAGATGCAAAGGGCCTAGGACAGCCAAAACAATTAAAGAAAAATGGAAAATTGAAGGAACTACGTGACTCCTCAATGCCAAGACTGACTATGAAGCTACAGTAACGAAGACAGTGTAGTACTGTCATTAAGGATAGAGAAACACACCAATGGAACCCAGCAAGGTCCAGACGGGCTCACACCTGCAGGGCCACTGGATCTGACGGGGGCCTCAGCAGTTCGGGAGGGAGGGAAGGTATATTCGTCCGTTTTCATACTGCTCTGAAGAAATTCCTGAGACTGGGTTATTTCTAAAGAAAATGAGGTTTAGGCGGGTACAGGGCTCAGCGGGATTACCCAGCACTTGAGCAACCATACCCAACCTAAACCTCATTTCTTTATAAATTACAAGCCTGTAATTCCAGCACTTTGGGAGGCCGAGGAGGGTGGATCACCTGAGGTCAGGAGTTTGAGACTAGGCTGGCCAACATGGTGAAACCCTGTCTCTACTAAAAGTACAAAAATTAGTTGGGTGTGCTGGTAGGTGCCTGTAATCCTAGCTACTCGGGAGGCTAAGGCAGGAGAATCACCTGAACCCGGCAGGCAGAGGTTACAGTGAGCTGAGATTGCACCACCACACTCCAGCCTGGGTGACAGAATGAGACTCCGTCTCAAAAAAAAAAAAAATATATATCTATATCTATATCTATATCTATATCTATCTATCTATATATATATATATAGGCTGAGCGCGGTGGCTCATGCCTGTAATCCCAGCACTTCGGGAGGCTGAGGTGAGTGGATCACAAGGTCAGGAGTTTGAGACCAGCCTGACCAACATGGTGAAACCTCATCTCTACTAAAAATACAAAAATTAGCTGGGTGTGGTGCCATGTGCCTGTAATCCCAGCTACTCAGGAGGCTGAAGCAGGAGAATTGCTTGAACCCAGAAGGTGGAGCTTGCAGTGAGCCGAGATCGCACCATTGCACTCCAGCCTGGGCGACAGAACAAGACTCCATCTCAAAAAAAAAAAGAAAGAAAAAAAAAAGGCTGAATGGACTCATAGTTCCATGTGGTTGGGGAGGCCTCACAATCATGGTGGAAGGCAAAGCAGGAGCAAAGGCACATCTTACATGGTGGCAGGCAAGGGCACGTGTGCAGGGGAGCTGCCCTTTGTAAAACCATCAGATCCCATGAGACTATCACGAGAAGAATATAGGAAAGACCCACCCCCATGATTCAGTTACCTCCCACCAGGTCCCTCCCACAACACGTGGGGATTATGGGAGTTATAATTCAAGGTGAGATTTGGGTGGGGACATGGCCGAACCATATCATTCAGAGCAATCAGACACCACATGGGAAAAGTAGACTCCTACCTCACACCAGTCATGAAAATCAGTTTGTGGTGGCTCACAGACTTAAACGTACAGGCTGGAAAAGCTTCCAGAAGATGTAGAATACCTCTGTGACCTTGGAATAGGCGGAACCTCTCAGGACACCAGAATTAATAACCATAAAAAAACTGGAAAATCACACTTCATCAAAATTTTAAATGGTTCATCCAAAGAGGCCATTAAGAAAATGAGAAGAAAAGCCTAGACTGAGGACAGTATCAATAAATGCATTCACAAAAGACTTGTGTTCAGAATAAAGAACTCCTTCGATACAATAGTAAAAGACAGAAACCTATTACAAAATGGATAAAGAACTTAAAAGGATACTCCACAAAAGAAGATACACAAATGGCCAGCAAGCTCATGAACAGGTGTTCTACTCATCAGTCTTTGGAGGGATGCAAATTAGAATCACAGTGAGACACCACTGCAGACCATTAGAATGGGCAAAATTTAAAATACTGCCGTTACCAAGGGTTGGTGGGGATGTGGGCCACTCAAACTCTCAGACATTGCTGGTGGGAGTGTAAAACGATACAACTGTGCCATGACTGGGCACTTACACTGCTGGGCATTCGCCCAAGAAGAAAGGAAACATGTCCACAAAAGGATTTGAAGAAGAGTTGGGCTGGGTATGGTGGCTCATGCCTGTAATGCCAGCATTTTGGGAAGCTGAGGAGGGGGGGGGTCACTTGAGGTCGGGAGTTCGAGACCAGCCTGGCCAACATGGTGAAACCCCATCTCTACTAAAAATACAAAAATTAGCTGGGCGTGGTGGCGGGTGCCTGTAACCCCAGCTACTGGAGAGGTTGAGGCAGGAGAATTACCTGAAGCCAGGAGGTGGAGGTTGCAGTGAGCCAAGATCATGCCACTGCACTCCAGCCTGGGCTACAGAGCAAGATCCTGTCTCAAAACAGACAAACAAAAGAGTTGGTGATAACAGCTTTGTTTGTAATAACCAAGACCAGAAAACCAACCATCCATCAACAGGAAGGGGGAGAAGCAAAGTGTGGTGAGTGTACCCGGCAGCGCCACTGCTGAGAGTCAGGAGCACAGACAAATCTCAGGCATGCTATGTCGCGTGATCAACACAAAACACCAACAGGCACGCAGTGGAAAACCTGAGCAAGCGAGGCGGGCAAAGTAAAGCCCACGATGCGCGTTCTCAGGAGCGCGACGCCGCCCGGGAGGAACATGGAGGGCTGCAGGGAACCCGGAGGAACACGAAGGGCTGCAGGGAACCCGGAGGAACACGGAGGGCTGCGGGGAACGTGCTCGGACCTCAGCGGTATTGTCGCAGAAAAGATCAACTGCAAGACACATTTGAGAAAAATCTTCCAGAAAGTGGAACAAAAGGACAGAGATGAAGAATAGGGGAGAGAAAAGACTAAAAATTAGAAGATCCATCTAAGATGCCCCAAATCTGACCATCTGACCAGGAAGGCCGGGCGCAGTGGCTCATGCCTGTGATCCCAGCGCTTTGGGAGGCTGAGGCAGGAGGACCCTCTGAGCCCAGGAGTTTGAGATTTGCCTGGCAACGTGGTGAAACCCTCTCTCTCCAAAAAAAAAAAAAAAAAAGAAAGAAAGAAACAAAAGAAAAACAACTTAGCCAGGTGTGGTGGCCTGCACCTATGGTCGCAGCAACTCAGGAGGCTGAGGCGGGAGGACTGCCTGAGCCCAGGAACTTCCAGCTGCAGTGAGCTCTGACTGCACCGCTGCACTCCAGCCTGGGTGACAGAGAGATCCTGTCTCAAAAAAAAAAGCCTGGGCGCAGTGACTCACGCCTGTAATCACAGCACTTTGGGAGGCCAAGGTGGGCAGATCGCAAGGTCAGGAGATCGAGACCATTCTGGCTAACATGGGGAAACCCCGTCTCTGCTAAAATTATAAAAAAACAAAAAAATTAGCAGGCTTGGTGGTGGGCACCTGTAGCTCCAGGAAGCGAGAACACAGAAAAGAGGGAGGTAAACATTTTCATTTAGAAAAATTATAAATTTCCCAGAGTTGAAGCCTGTGAGTTTCCAAATTTGAAAGAGTCCACTGGGAATCCACTGTCAGTGGATGCAAAAAGAGCCACATGAAGGCCCGTCATCATGCACTTTCAGAATACCAAGAATGCAGAGTCTCAGGCCAGGCACAGTGGCTGACGCTTGTAATCCCAGCACTCTGGGAGGCTGAGTGGGGAGGACTGCTTGAAGCTGAGAGTTGAGGCTACAGTGAGCTTATGATTGCCACTGCACTCCAGCCTGGGCAACACAGCAAGACTCTGTTTTGTTTTTAAAAAAGAGAAAATCTCCTACAAGCTTCCAGAAGAAAAAACAGGCCTTGTGAATAAAAACAGCACTAAATTTCTCAACAACAATACAAAAAACTAAAAAGACAATGGAACCATGCCTTAAAATTCTCAGGGAAAATTATTTCCATCTAGAATTCTATACCCAGCCAAATTATCATACAAGTGTGGGAACAGAATGAGGACATTTGCTGATATGCATGCTCTTAAAACGTTTACTTCTCCATGCATCTCCTCCTAGGGAAATTTCTAGAGCATATATCCACCAAAATGAGGAATAAACCAATGAAGAAGACATGAAATTACAGGAAATGGAACTGAACACAGGAGAGAAACGAAGGTAGTTTCTAGGATGGCGGTTAAAGAAAATTCCAGGGCAACTTCTCAGCAGCACGCTAGAAAGCAACCAGTGGAGATAGGAGGAGGCTAGAGGGCTTTAGGGAGGACGACCCTGAAAACTGAACAGAGACGAGTGGTGTGTCCAAACATACCGAGAGGAGGTTAATGCCTGCCTCGGTGTCCTTGGGTAAACTAAGGATGCCCAGAAAACTGAACAAATGTGAGAATTACTAAGTCCAAGGAAGGAACTTCAATCATAGGATAGGACAGGATGTGACTTAGCTCTGAGGGACACCCACACTGTCCTAACAACATAGACAGTGAGTGCTGGCTAACTAGTGATGGAACCACACTGGGATTTTGAGTGGAAAGGAGGGAGACAGACGCGTGGATGAGTGACTGATCGATAGTTGGAGATGGACAGACTCTGACTGCAGGTGTGGAAGGCGGTTAAGAAGTCAACAATCTAAAACCAAAACCAAAACAAAACAAAAACTTAGAATAGGAATGCGATTTAGAGATACAGACAAGCAGACAGCCCAAAACATGGGAAGTGGTTATTTCTGGGATAACTCTGGACGTGGTGCTGGAGGGAGGGCAAGGGCCTGCAGTTATGTGCCTTAAGAAATACTTACAGCTTCTAAGTATTATCTTGATCAAAGCTACGTTCTCATTAAAAATGCTGCTGATCTGGCCTGCAAGTCAGGTCCAGGTGTGGGCTCAACTGCTCCAAGTCCCTGCACTGTCCCAGACCCACAGAAGGAGACCTGGGTCCTGTCCCCAGCCTGACAACCTCAGGTAAGCCATTGAACTGCTCTAGGCCAACTTCTGCAGCGTTTAAGTATGGCACAAGAGGAGGTGGCAAGTCCCTTATACAGCAGGATGCAGTGGGTATTTCGCTACCTGGACCAGCCCCAGGGGCGGACAGGGCCCTGCCCTGGGGCCAGCAGAAGCATCCTTGAGGCCCTGGGGCTACCTCCAAGCTCCTCCCTGGGTAGCAGTGCTGGCACTCTGTGGGAGATGGGAGAGGCTGCCGGAGAGGCCCCACCCCAGCAGGGCAGCCCCGGCCTGGACCCCTGCCCAGGCACCCCTCGGTGTCCTCCCTTCATTTGGGGGCAACAGTAGGAGGCTCTGCCCTGCCCCTTATGCACATCTGGCTCAGCAGAGGGGCATGTGCCTGTCCCACCCTCCTCGGGGCTCCCGGGCTCCATCTCGGTGCCAAGTGTATCTATTCACGGTCAGGAGAAGGTGGTGTCTGATGACAAGGCAGGGGAGGAGTGACCTGGGATTAAAGTCCCTGAAAGACTCAGTTTGGGCAGAGAGCAGATCATTCTTTATCAAGTATTAGAGTGAAGGAAACTCACCAGACCCCGGAAAGACCGGCTGAGGAAAGAGCAGAGGTTTCAAAGGAGACGCAAAGGGCCAACAAGCAACCACTTCTTTTTTTGTTTGTTTTGTTTTTTGAGACATAGTCTTGCTCTGTCCCCAGGCTGGAGTGCAATGGCGCAATCTGGGCTCACTGCAACCTCCGCCTCCCACGTTCAAGCAATTCTCCTGCCTCAGCCTCCCGAGTAGCTGGGACTACAGGTGCACGCCACCACACCTAGCTGATTTTTCTACTTTTAGTAGAGACTAGGTTTCGCCACGTTGGCCAGGATGGTCTTAATCTCTTGACCTTGTGGTCTGCCTGCCTCAGCCTCCCAAACTGCTGGGATTACAGGTGTGAGCCATTGTGCCTGGTCTAAGTAGCCACTTGTAAGCAAAGGCAGTCAAAACAAGATATGTCTTCTACTAAATTGGCCATAATAAAACCAGGGCCACTCTGGGTGTCAGTGGGCATACCATGTGTGCTAGGTCTGGACAGGCGGCCTGAGGGCCTCCTTGTCTTTGAGTGACACCCCCCGCCCCAGCACCCAGCACCTCCCAGCACCCGAGGGGGTGACTGTCACCACACACACAACCGTGAGGAGTGCGTGGGAAGCGGGGGGCACTCACCTTGCTCCCCCTCCCCCAAGCACCAGGGCAATGGCGTTGCCCGTCAGCACCCTCGCCAAGCGGGAGAAGTCTGAGTGTCGGTCCGGGGGCCGCTGGAAGACGCGCTTGTACATCTCCACCTGGGGGAAGAGCCGTCAGGCAGGGCTGGTGCGGCGCCCCACCCTCAGCCAATACCTCGCATCCTGGCTTGACTGGGGGGAGTTTCCTCCACTTCTAACCCAAACTGACCCCAAATCCTCCCCAGCATGCAGCACGCCCTGCCTGATAAGACTGATCAACACCTCAGTGCCCGGGCCAGGCCCCAGAGACAGCTCAGCTACTGGGGGGAGGACACTGGCAGAGGGTACGTGGGCAAGAGAGTGGGCCTGGGTGGGGGGCCAGAGGGCCTCCTCAGAGCTGTCCCCACTGGGGTCCCCCAATCCTGCAGCAGATGGTGCTTTCAGGGTGCAGGTTCCTGGACAGAGCTGTGGGCTGGGGGCTGTGAAGCATGAGCAGCCTCCAGACACCTCTCACCCTCAGGCCCCAGGGCTGCCTGAGGACACTGGAATTAAAAGTCTCAGGGGCCGGGTGCGGTGGCTCAAGCCTGTAATCCCAGCACTTTGGGAGGCTGAGACGGGCAGATCACAAGGTCAGGAGACCGAGACCATCCTGGCTAACGCGGTGAAACCCCGTCTCTACTAAAAAATACAAAAAACTAGCCAGGCGAGGTGGCGGGCGCCTGTAGTCCCAGCTCCTCTGGAGGCTGAGGCAGGAGAACGGCGTAAACCCGGGAGGCGGAGCTTGCAGTGAGCTGAGATCCGGCCACTGCACTCCAGCCTGGGTGACAGAGCGAGACTCCGTCTCAAAAAATAAATAAATAAAAAAATAAAAAATAAAAGTCTCAGGGTCTTCTGCCCAAAGGAGGGAGCAGTGCTGGCCTGAGGACACCCTCGTCGGCCGGATGTGGGGCCTCAGCCTCAGCCCCGAGCAGCCCTGATGTGAGGCCCATCCCCCAGGGTTTACTGCCCCTCCCCTGACGTCAGGCCCATCTCCCAGGGTTCGGTGAGCCCTGAGCCCCATGGCCGCCCTGTGGCTGCCCCCACCCTGCTGGCTGCCTCCTAGCTGCAGGGGGTGTCACCTTGCCATGGCCACAAGAGGCCCAAAGGGCAAGAGGAAGGAGACGTGAGGCAGGGTCACGTTCACAAGCACAGGAAGGGCCCAGGGAGCACAGGTGTCAGGAAATCAGGTGGGGAATGTGAAGGTGGCTTCGGACATTCAAGGAAATGAACGACAGAGCCACGGGCAGGCCGCCTGGCTCTCCCCGCCTCACCAGCTGGGGCAGGCTCCTCCTGGAGAAGACACGGCGCGGGCAGCAGAGGTGCAGGTGGCCGGAGCACCAGCTCCGCATGTTCAGCCACTCCACGGTGCGGGCGGGCGCCGGGCCCTCCTCCCGGTGCAGCAGGATCAGCTGCTTCTGAGCACGCACAGCTGTGCTCTCCAGCATCCGCTCCAGCTGAAAGGCAGAGCCCACGTGTCTGCCAGCCGGGCGAGCCTGCGACTCGGGGCAGGACGGAGCTGAGGGCAGCACAGAGGGTCTGTGGGCAGGACCCCGGGAGCAGCGCCTGGGTTCTGCAAAGCAACTTGGCTGTGGCCTGGTCTTGGTGCTGCCGAAGCTGTGACGGCAGGGGTCCGTCCGTCCACGGTGCCGGGCAAGGTCAGCACGGCAGGAGGGGACACCTCCTCTTTCTGTTTCTCTAACACTGCCTCATAAACACATACAGCAACCTTTTCGAATGAGGTATTTTGCAAACAAACCATCACAAGGGAGCATCACTAGCTGCAGAACAGGAACATACATCAGAGAGGAGGAATTTTTAGCTGCCCCAGGATTAGCCCAGGCAGGCTTGTGATGAGAACAGAGCAGGGAGCAGAGGAGGGAGACGGAAATGCGAACTGAAGGCAGGAAGCTGCAGAACGAACAGGACTGGGCAGTCGTGAGCCCGAGGCCTCGCCTGCAGCAATGGCCAGGTGGAAGGTCCACAGGCAATTGGGTCAGCGATCTGCTGCCATCTGGGAACCTGCAGACACAGCCTGGGGCCGGCGTCCCGAAGGTGCCTGCACAGGCTGTTCCCGTTGGCTGAGGATGCAGAGGCAGAGGGTGAGGCATTCACAAGAGGAAAACTAAGTAGCCAGAAAAAGCAGCGAGGGGAACAGGAACGACGCCGAAACCTAAATGCTGTGGAGAAGAGCAAACTTCAGACGACATAAAATAGGGCACCGTTTATGTAAAAGGTGAGACCTGGAAAGGGCGTCCTGTACCGGCTGTAAAAGTGCGAAAGGCGGCCAGAGGCTTTGACTTCACAAGAGGCCACGTGGGGCCCCTGCCCTGCCCCGTGCTAGAACCGCTGGAGACCTGCCCTGCCTGTGCTGGCACCGCTGGAGGTCAATACAGCACCATGTTTTTAAAACGCGGGTAGCAGATATCTGAGTGTTGGCTCTCATTATCTGTCCTTTTCTGAGTTTGTGCAGTATTTCACTCAAAGGAAAAGAGAAACAGGAGGTTCTGAAGAGAGGGCTCTCCCCAGCTCCACTGGCCTTCCCCATGCTCACCTCGCCTACTGTGGGCTCCTGGTCACCCAGGCCCACGATGAGGATGCAGTCGGCCTGGCGCACGCAGCGCTGGGTCCAGGGTGTGAGCGTGCCGTCTGCCTGGTAGAGCACGATCCTGTGCGTGTCCTCCTGCTGCCCCAGCCAGCTGGACAGCCGGTACTCGTGGACACTGCAGGCCGCAGAGGGAGGACCTCACTACTCCACAGGGGCCTGGCACTCTTAGTGCGTGTCCCCAGTGGAAAGAGGCAGCAGAGGCCAGCACCAGTCGCTGCCCCTTCCCCTCCCGGCCCAGCACTTCCTGCTATCTCTAGTTCGCAGTGAGTCATTCAGGGCCTAGGTGGTCAAGCACAGGCTGCAGTTAAGCCCAGAGGCTGAGGCTCACTGAAGGGCAGGCGGGGGAAGGTGAGACCCCGGGCTGCCCAGGCGGGAAGCAGGGGCCGGGATCTCCTGGGAGGCCCAACAGTGCCCAGCAGGTCACCGCTGCCCAGTGTGTGTTTGGTGAGGGGCGTCATGTCATCAGCCCTCACACCCCGGTGTGCCGGATGAGGAGCTGCAGTGCAGATGCCGGACGTGACAGAGTGGGGACACCTCTCAGGGCTGCACTGGGCCGGCTGGGAGGAGGGAGTCGGGGCTGACGGCACGCACCTGTCCAGGGCAGCGGAGCCGAGGCGCCGTTTTATGTTGTCACTGGTCAGCAGCAGGGTCGGGCCTGAAAATACCATCACCAGTAATGGAGCCTGCCCAGGCCGCCCACCTCCAAGGCTGAGCAAGGCACCAACACCAAGCAAGGCAGTGAGAGTCCTCTCCCCACCCCCAAGGCCTGCTCCCCTTCAGCACAACTGCCAAGCCTTCTTCACTGCCAGTGCGAAAGGGCCTGTGGCCTGATGCTACCTCCCCTCTGCCCTGAAGGAGGCCTCGGGCAGCCTCTCTGAGCCTCGGTCTCCTCCAGCACAAGGAGCAGTGGAATCTCTGTGTCCCGCCACGTGTGCAGGGCAGGGAAGGTTGTACGATGGGAGAAAACATAATTTCCCAAACCCAGATCATCGAGGCGCCAGACGCCAAGAGGCCAGGGTCCCCAGTGTCGAGATGCCTGTTCGTATGCATCTTCCATGTGGGCACAGCTGTCAGGGCCCTTCTCTACCAGGGGCGCCGGCGTCAGCCCTGGCATCACAGCCACCAGAGGCTTGGGGGAGAAGCTAAGATGAGGGGCTCAGCCTGAGGGGGTGCTGCTTGGCAGTGCCAGGTGGGAAAGGACCCAGAGACTCATGTGTGGGAAGCAGAGAGGTCTAATTCTAATTACAAGCTAGAGATCGGCCAAGCGCCGTGGCTCACGCCTGTAATCCCAGCACTTTGGGAGGCCGAGGCGGGCGGATCATGAGGTCAGGAGATCGAGACCATCCTGGCTAACACGGTGAAACCCCGTCTCTACTAAAAATACAAAAAATCAGCTGGGCGTGGTGGCAGGTGCCCGTAGTCCTAGCTACTCGGGAGGCTGAGGCAGGAGAATGGCATGAACCCAGGAGGTGGAGCTTGCAGTGAGTCGAGATTGCACCACTGCACTCCAGCCTGGGTAACAGAGTGAGAATCCGTCTCAAAAAAAAACAAAAACAAAAACAAAACAAACAGCTAGAGATCAGATCAATGTGTCCTGTGCCTTGCCTTAACTGGCAACATTTGTTTCCTGGAGGCACACAAGATAAGGGCCCCTCTGACAACTGACCTGGAATACCCCTGGACCCAAGGCCCAGCTCTGAGCTCAAAATCCAGCCCAGTGCCAGTGGGACATGCAGCAGCCGGAACCTGCTCGCTGCTGTGGGACTGTAGCCTGGTGCAGCCTCACTGGAAGTCGGCTCGGTGGTTTCTTCTACAACTAAACATACTCTGACCACACGATCCGGCAATCACACTTCTTGGTGTTTACCCAAGTGAAGTGAAAACTTCTGTCCACGCAGAAGCACGCACACAGGTGTTTACAGCAGCTTCACTCCTAATTGCCAAACCCTGGAAGCTGCCAAGATGTCCTCCAGTAGATGAACAGATAAACTGGTGCGTTCAGGCAGTGGACGATGACTCAGCACCAAAAAGAACTGAGCTCCAGGCCAGAAAAAGGCCAGGAGGAACCTGGGTGCACGTGACTGAGTGGGAGAAGGCCGTCTGCAGAGGCTACACTGTGTGGTTCCATTTCTATCACTTTCCCAGAATGATGAAATTATAGAGATCGAGAACAGGTCCCTGGCTGCCGGCAGGCTGGGGTGCTGGGTGACAACGTGGCAGCCACCTGCAGGGTCTCCTCCGTGACAGAGCGGCCCCACGGCCCTGTGTGGTGCAGGTCACAGAAACGGCACCCATGTCACACCGCACGGCACACACCCAGGAGGGCACGGACGGGCTGCTGGGGCCCGAGGGGTCTACAGACGGCGTAAACGCCAACGTCCCAGCCTCGATGTTACCCCCTAACGCGCTGCCCGTGAGGGAGCCCCAGCGAAGGGAACATGGGGTCTCTCTTTACTATTCTACAATTTCTCCAATCCTATAATTATTTCAAAATAAAGTGTTTTTTTGTTTGTTTGTTTTGACACGGAGTCTCGCTCTGTTGCCCAGGCTGGAGTGCAATGGCACCATCTCAGCTCACTGCAACCTCCACTTCCCGAGGTCAAGCAATTCTCCTGCCTCAGCCTCCCTCGTAGCTGGGACTACAGGCGCCCACCACCAAGCCTGGCTAATTTTTGTGTTTTTAGTGAGACGGGGTTTCAACATGTTGGCTAGGTGGGTCTCGAACTCCTGACCTCAAGTGATCCTCCCACCTCAGCCTCCCCAAGTTCTGGGATTAAGGGCGTGAGCCACCGCACCTGGCGAAAAAGTGTTTTTTAAAGGTAACTAGTTTCTATGAAGCAGCACAGCTCCTCCGCACTGCTAGAAGACGCTTTTGGATGCACCTGGAATACTCTGACTGATGTCACTGGAAATGAGTACGATTTTCTGCATATACTGGGAATATGTGTCATGTAATGACGGTCAAGGTCATCAGACAAGGCAATCCATGCTTTATGTGTTTTAAAATTTTGTTTTGAGAGTAACTTTTATTTATTTACTTTTGAGATAGAGTCTGGCTCTGTCACCCAGGCTAGAGTGCAGTGGTGCGATCTCGGCTCACTGCAACCTCTACCTCCTGGGTTCAAGCGATTCTCCTGCCTCAGCCTCCCACGTAGCCAGGATTCCAGATGCCCGCCACCATGCCTGGCTACTTTTTATATTTCCAGTAGAGATGGGGTTTCACCATGTTGGTCAGGCTGGTCTTCAACTCCTGACCTCAGGTGATCCGCCCGCCTCGGTCTCCCAAAGTGCTGGGATTACAGGTGTGAGCCACCACGCCTGGCTGAGAATAACTTTTAAATATTAGATGTTTACAGTAGTATCTTTCTACATTATACATTTTTTGCATTTATTGTTTTCTATTACCAAATGTCTGTATCAGGAGAGAGCATTTTCACATGGTTCTGAAATATTCTTGTCACAATATGTTGTTTCATAATAATTATACAACATTCATTGATTATCATCATTATTATTATTATGAGATGGAGTCTTACTCTGTTGCCCAGGCTGCAGTGCAATGGTGTGATCTCAGCTCACTGCAACCCCTACCTCCCGGGTTCAAGTGATTCTCCTGCCTCAGCCTCCCCAGTAGCTGGGATTACAGACGTGTACCACCATGCCCAGCTAATTTTTGTATTTCTAATAGAGATGAGGTTTTACCATGTTGGCCAGGCTGGTCTTGAACTCCTGACCTCTGCCTCCCAAAGTGCTGGAATTACAGGCATGAGCCACCGTGCCTGGCCACATTTATTATTATTGCATTATTTTGCCAAGACAACACTGAAATTTTTAGTATAACCCTAAACCCACAGAAAACTGACTTCCTATTATCATGGTCTCTATAATCACATGGAAACTTGTAAATAAAATGTTGCAAAGATTACAGAATACCTGAATAACGCAGAACTCTGAGTTCTCAGGAAATTCAACTCCTTGTCCCTGAATCCCCAGATTTAACAGCTGCCAGGAATTTGGAAACACTACGGAACACTGACCCCACCTGAGCCCCGGCCACCCACCGCCGCGTCCCCTCGAAGACAGAGGGCAGCCGGCACGCCCCCTCCGCAGGCCCAGAACCCAGGGATGGCTGGAGGCCGGGAGGCCCAGGCTTACCGATGGCGCTGAGGGCGTGCTCCAGCTCCAGGGCGAAGGCGGTGAGGGGCACTTCCTCTGACACGGGCATCACTGCCACCGTGGACAGGTTGACAGCCGGGTTCCCCGAGTCCCACTTGCTGCCCGCTGTGGGGAGCCCAAGCTGGTGGCCTGTGGAGCAAACGACCCACGTCAGCTGGGACAGCCCAGACGCTCGCAGACGCCTCCAGACGCCCTGTGGCCCCCCAGGCTGCCCAGGAGCAACGCAGCAGCACCAGAGGCTGCCTGGGCCTTGTGCCTCCCCAGCCCTTAGGGGCTGCCTGGACTTCATGCCACCCCCAGCCCTCAGAGGCTACCTGGGCCTCATACCGTCCCCAGCCATGTGGCTGCCCAGGCCTCACACCATCCCCAGCCGTGTGGCTGCCCGGGCCTCATGCCTCCTCCAGGCCAGAGGCTGTCTCAGGCCTTACCCAGCTCTTCCTGATGAGCTGCCAGTCCACACGTGCAAGCGCCCCCAGGCCCCACACAGCAGGCCTGACGAGCACTGGTCCAGGCCCAGGCCCAGGCCCAGGCAGTGGATTCGTCCTGACCCACTGAAGACAGTGATTCAGGGAGCGACTGAAAGGAACATGAGGCTTGGAGTAACCTAGACAAACTCTCCAGGTGAGGCCTCATCCTCTGAACCAACCCCTCGCAGGGCTTTCCACCACTCACTCCAGGAACAGTAAACAATTCACGGGCTAGAGAGCAACAGGTGTGCTTCTCTTGTCTGTTATCTGCAAGGGACTCCAGAAACCAAGAGAGCACAGCGCAGCCCTGGGAAACCTGGGCCGGGCCCTGGAGACCCCAGAGACGTCAGTGAGGAGGTCAAGGCAGACCGGGCTTTCCTCTCCCTGAGACTGGAGCCTCCAGGGCCCACCATGGCGGCACACCCAGACAGGCAGGACCCTCTCCCTGGCCCCCACGTGGGCTGAGGGGCCCCTCGGCCAGCACAACGGCAAGGACATGGACCGGGAGTCTGGGAACTTGAGGGTCCCCCGAGGGTCCCAGGCCCTCTTTACTGGAAGCCGCGTGATGAGTGGCATCTCTGCTTCCACGGAAGAGGTTGAGGGGACGGCCTCAACACTCCCAAGGCCACCACACCACCAGCCACGCTCCTGCCCACGAGGGTCTCCTGCATCCAGGTGCCATGGACACTCCTCCTCTGCAGCCCCCATGGCCCAGCCCTCCCACAGGCTATCCCCTGGCCTATGCCTCCCATCCCCAGTGAGGCGGCTTCCAAAATCCACCAGACACGCAGGTCCTGATTGGCCAAGGTCAGAATAAGGGGATGCGGCGTGGTCAGGCAAGAGGCCAGGAGAGCAAACCTGGGGACACAGAACAAGTGAGGGCTTGAGGGACACTCCCTGCAGACGGTGGCTAGTGGACGCCTGCAAGCTCCCAGGATGCACACGGCGCCGTGGCAGCCCTGCGGGTAAGAGCCTGTGAACAGGGAACATGGCTCGGGGAACCAGCGCACAGCCAGCGATCGTGGTGCTCACAGGAAAACAGCTGATGACGTGCTGCTGAGCAGGGAAGCTGCAGAGTGGTTTATAACTACGATTCCATTATTACATAAATACTCCAGGCCTCCCAAACGAAAGCACCTGCACCTGTACGCAGGCAGAAACAGATAAATGACGCTGCCCATCCAACATCCTGAATGAGTGTCCAAGACTCACACAGCCCCAGATCTTCCCTCGGACTCGGCCCCCACCTCCGGCCCCAGGCTCCCACCCGACCCACCAACGCTCAGTCCCTGCCCTCAGTCCATCTCATCACCGGGAGCACTGGGCCTCCACCGCACAGCCTTGGGGTGGCTTCAGCCGCCTTCTGAGAGGAGGCTCTGCGCACAGTGGCCAGAGCTGACCTTCAATGCCCAAGTCCACCAGGAGCCTTTTTTGCTCAAAGCCCCCGGTGCCCCTCCCCACTCAGAACAAGCCGAAGTCTGCAGCCTCTGCCCATCTGCGGTCCCCGAGAGCTGCTGGTCACCCCCACACCACACAGCTCTATGCCCATCTGCGGTCCCCGAGAGCTGCTGGTGACCCCCACACCACACAGCTCTATGCCCATCTGCGGTCCCCGAGAGCTGCTGACCTCCTCAGGGAGGGCTGCCCCACCACCTGCGTGCCCCTGCCCCTCCCACCCTCTTCTGAGCCATCTCTCTTGCCTTCTCGGTCTAATTTCGTCCCTGACCTAACTTGACTGCAGCTCTGGGAGAGGGATCTTTCCTGACTGGCCTCCTGAGCATGGTGCCAGCTTCCGACGGGGCCCAGTGCCCCCAGCAGGTAAGCCAGGGATGGAGGGTTGGGTGCTGTGCAACGGCTGCCAAGGGCTCAGTGTCCTGTGCTCATCTCTGCCTGGCGGCTGCACAGACCAGCTGCATCCCCAGCTGTTCACAGACCACACCCCGCTCTGCCAAGGGCTGTGACGTGCAGCGCTGGAGACGTGCAGAGGCACCTACACAGGGCCCTGGTCAGGATAAGCGCTTGGAGCCGAGCGGCCCAAAGTGCAGGCCTGGAGGGCAGCGCTGGCCGTGTGTCGCCGTGGGGCTCATGGACCCCTGGAGGGGACCCCAGCCCTGGAGTAAATACCCAACCAGCAGCATCAGTAAAGGACTCTGCCCTCGGCCTGACACGTGCAGCTGTCTGTGCAGGAAAAGAACCAGGCGCTGGCGCCTAGCACCACCTGAGCAGCTGTAAGAGGGAGGCGCCACGTCTTCATCTCCTGCCTGGGGGCTCGTAGGTCTTTGTGCAGCCTACATAGCCTTTGTGATAAAACTCTGCAACGACACACAAGAAAATGAAGCAAAATAAACCCTCCACACATGTTCCTCCTGGCAGCCTCTGCTCCTCTGGGGAACCAACCACACCGGCACGGAACCCACTGTGCCGGCCACAGAGCCTCCAGTTCTCACCACCCCCAGCTGGCTCCCTGAGAGGCCGTCCCATCCAGCCTCCACCTGCCTGTCAGGGGGGTCTCAGGAGCCTGGGCACCACCACGACCCAGCACGCCCTGTGAGGCGTCCCCAGCATCACCTTCACCACATGTCCCTCCCCGCAGCTGAGCCTCAGCCACACAGGAGGAGCAGGGGAGTCGGGCCAGACGATGCTTCTCCGCCTCTAGGCGCTAAGTGGAAGGCATGTGGCTTCTATAATCAGGAGGAAATAACTCCCAGATAGCAAACAAATAATACACACACACGCCAAAGTGCTGCTGAGCAGACAAGGACAGAGAACCGCCACTTCGTCCCGAGATTCGGCCTCAACACTGCTCTCGCAGTCTGATGTGGACTTACTGTTCCTGCAGCTTTTCCTTGGGGATCCCCTTCCTCTCGCCTCTCCACAGACTGAGGTGTCACAGTCCTCATTTCAGGCAGAATGGGGGAGGCCATTGCTAGTTCCACATGGCCTTGGCCTTGGGAAAAGGCACCGGTAAGGTTCTGGCTCTGGGCCAGAAGGCAGGTGGCGCAGACACAGGCCACCTGACTGTCGCCAGTCACGATCAGAGAGGGACACAGCTCGAGGCAGCTCTCACAAGACTCCAAAGGATGGAGAGGAAGGCAGGCTGGCCGGGGACCCTGAACTCATGAAAGAACCACCCGACTCAGGCAAAGAAAGAAGCAGAGTCCGCTTCCCAGCCACATGGCTGCCACAGACGGAGGGGTCTGTCACTCCCTCCCCATGGGAGCTGCCTCCAGCGACACTGACTGGCACTAAGCAAGCACCAGCACACGCCCCTCCCAACTATGCACCCCTGTACCAGCAAGCATCTCCCAACTGTCCACTGCCCCTACAGGAAACATCTTCACCAACTGTCCACCCCCTGACCAGCAGACATCCCCCTCAACTGTCTACTCACTGACCAGCAAACATCCCCACAAACTGTCTACCCCGACCAGCAAACATCCCTCCCAACTGTCCACCCCCTGACCAGCAGACATCCCCCGCAACTGTCCACCCCCTGACCAGTGAACATCCCTCCCAACTGTCCACCCCCTGACCAGTGAACATCCCTCCCAACTGTCCACCCCCGACCAGCAGACATCCCTCCCAACTGTCCACCTCCTGCAGAGAAAGCAGAGGAGGCCCCACCCCCTGCCAACTAGAGGCAGGAGACCAAGAAAGCCTCCGAATCTGCTCATGAAGACCCAGCCTGTGCCAGAGTCAGGTGTGCGGCTCTGAGAGCTGAAGACGGCACAGAATGCAGCCTTCACACTGGGCCTGGGCAGCACCCAGTAGGCACACCAGGGTCAGTTCACATTCAAACCACACTCAACAAATGTCGGCCAAGACATGCCCTGTGAATACAAGCACACCGACCGTGAAATTGAAGACTTAAATGGGAACCAGAGTCTCATAGTCTAACACGCAAAACATCAGGACTCAAAATCCACAGTGCCCAGGACGGGTCCACAGTGACCAGGTCACATCCACGGTGACCAGGACGGGTCCACAGTGACCAGGCCACATCCACGGTGACCAGGATGGGTCCACAGTGACCAGGCCACATCCACGGTGACCAGGACGGGTCCACAGTGACCAGGGTGACCAGGATGGGTCCACAGTGACCAGGCCACATCCACAGCGACCAGGACGCCAAGAGCAAGGAGACTCTGAACCAGAGCAGCAGAAACAGTCCACAGATAAAAACGACCACATGTCATGGACGGAATTATTCCTCCAGGACAATAAAGTCGTTATTACCAGCTAGGACCAGCAATCCCGAACACTCCTGAAACAAAGACAAAGAGAGAACGTCCTAGTGAAGAAACAGGAGGCCTACAGAAGAACCAAAACACAATGACAGAAAAATTTTTTTAAAACTCTGATAGGCCTCAAAGCAGAATCGAGATGACAAAAAGCCAAAGATCCTGAAGAGAGATCAAAAGAAACAATTCCATCTTAACATCAGAGAGAGAAAAAGATTTAAAACACGAACAGTGCCCCGGAGACCTTGAGGACAATAACGTGAGGTCTAACACTTGCGTCACTTTATTTCCAGAGCAGGTGGAGGCGTCCACAGGTGAAAGAATCGTTTGAAGACATACAGACTGAACACTCCCAAAATGTGTTAAAAGCTATAAACCTATGGGTCCAAGACGAAGAAACCCCAAACAGGACAGATCCAAAGTATTCGTGCTCAGATGCTTCCAAATCACATTTCTGAAAACTAAAGACAGAGAAAAACATCTTTGCGTGTGTGTGTTTTGAGGCAGGGTCTTGCTCTGTTGCCCAGGCTGGACTGTGGTGGCATGATTGTAGCTCACTGTAACCTGGAACTCTGAGGCCCAAATGAACCTCCCACCTCCACCCCCTGAGTAGCTGGGACGATAGGTGTGTGCTAACATGCCTGGATCGTTTTTCAAATTTTATTCATAGAGACAGGGTCTCACTATGTTGCCCAAGTTGGTCTTGAACTCCTGGGCTCAAATAATCCTCCTGTCTCAGCCTCCCAAAGTGCTGGGATGAGGTGTGAGCCACTGTGTCTGGTCAAAAAGTTTTGAACACAGCTAGAGAAAAATGATGCGTTACCTACTGGAGAACATCTGAATACCTGGATCTTTCATTAGAAGCAACAGAGTCTGGCCAGGCGCGGGGGCGTGAGCCTTTAATCCCAGCATTTTGGGAGGCCAAGGTGGGCGGATCACAAGGTCAGGAGATCGGGACCATCCTGGCTAACACGGTGAAACCCCGTCTCTACTAAAAATACAAAAAAAATTAGCCAGGTGTGGTGGCAGGCACCTGTAGTCCCTGCTAGTCGGGAGGCTGAGGCAGAAAAATGGCGTGACCCCGGGAGGCAGAGCTTGCAGTGAACCCAGATTGCGCCACTGCACTCCAGCCTGGGCGACAAAGCAAGACTCCACCTCAAAAAAAAAAAAAAAAAAAAAAAAAAGAAGCAATAGAGATCATGAGGAAGTGGCACAAAATTTTAAAAGTGCTGAAATACTTTGTATCTCTGCCAAACGAGAATTAATACATCCAGCAAAAGCACCCTTCAGGATGAGGGCAAAGCAGAGACATTCTCAGATTCTCTGATGAGGGAAAGCAAGCGGATCTGTGGCCATCAGACCTTCTCTGAAAGAACCGCTAACCACGATTCTGTAACAGCAAAGAGACGAGCACAGAAGGAAACCTGAGACACTGCAAATAAAAGAAGAGGAGGAGGACAGTGATACTGGGTGAGCATCACGGACTATTCTCCTCCCTAAGTTTTAAAGAAGAGGAGGAGGACAGTGACTCTGGGTGAGCATCACGGACTATTCTCCTCCCTAAGTTTTAAAGAAGGGGAGGAGGACGGTGACACTGGGTGAGCATCACGGACTATTCTCTTCCCAAGTTTTAAACAAGAGGAGGAGGACGGTGACACTGGGTGAGCATCACGAACTATTCTCCTCCCAAGTTTTAAAGAAGAAGAGGAGGACAGTGACTCTGGGTGAGCATCATGGACTATTCTCCCAAGATTTAAAAGTTACGTTTGATGGCTGAAAGTGAAAGTTGTAGCGCTGTGTTTTTGGGGGGTGGGGTTCAGTGCACACGGAGGTAATAGTTAAGACAACCACATCATAAACGGGGAAGGATGAAGTGACTGAACAACGGTGAGTTCTCCATGTACCACTGAAAGTGATGGGATGCAGCTGTCAGTAGACAAGGATAAGCTAGGCATGGACACTGCAATTGCTAGAGTGACCACTGAAAATACCATAAGAGACTTCATGGAAACCACAGTTGACAATTATAATGGAATACTCAAAAAAGCTCAAGTAACCTAAAAGAAGACAGAAAAGCTGGGTGCAGAGGCTCACAGCTGTGGTCTCAGTGACTCAGGAGGCTGAGGGGGGAGGATCACTTGAGCCCAGGAGTTACAGGTTGCAGGGAGCTATGACTGTACGTGTGACTAGCCACTGCACTCCAACCTAGACAAAAGAGTGAGACCCCATCTCTAAAATAAAAAGAAAAGAGAAAATACAGTAGTGTTTAACAACAGTGGGGGATGTGAGAACAGAAAAAACAATAAAATGGAAGATGTAAATCCCAACAAAATGATTACACTACGTATCTACGGTATAAACACACAAAAGATAAAGATTGTCAGAAGGGATGAAAAATACATGATCCAACCAGACACCTTCTACAAGAAACTCACTTAAAATTCATGGTGTAGGTGAGCGGAGGGTGAAGAGTCACATTACGTGTTAGACAGTGTCCCCCAAAATTCACGTCCACCCAGAATCGCAAAATGTGACCTTATTTGGAAACGGTTTTGCAGAGGGACTCAGATGAAGATGGGGTCACCCTAGAGTGGGGCTCACGCTTCGCTGCCTCTGTGTGGCCCTCTGTGTATCCATCTGCTTCTTGGACAGATGTTCAATGCTGTGCACACGTCACTGTGTGAACACAGGCGCAGGCTCCTGCTCCCAGTCAGCTCACACACCGGGACCAGAGGCAGGTGACAGGTCATGCAATGTATCGGGGTGACAAGCGCAGAGGAGAAAAAGGAAGTGGAAAGGGAGCTGCGAGTGCTGGGCGGATGGGGAGACCGGGGAGGCCGGGGAGGCTGGGGAGGCTGCGGTGAGATGGAGATGCAGGACACGCGGCAGCAGCCAGGCTCTCCTGAGGGCTCCAGGCAGAGAGCAGCAGGCACAGAGGTGGGAGGCAGGAGAGAGGAGCTCCCAGAACGGCAAGGGGGTCTGGGGTCAAATGCTGTCCGCCAGAGATAAATGGTCAGAGTCCTCAAGTCCGTGGGACCCGGTGAGAGAGGACGGCCTGAGAGCTAACAGTGGCTCTGGAAAAAGCACACCTCAGAACTAGGAAAGGAGCAGGAAAAACTAAATTCCCAACACTCTAGAACGGTCTCTCGCTTTCCATGCTTAGCACAGGAGAGAGCACTCTCCGCTCCACGGGGCACTGACTGAGCTCTGTTCCACCAATATCGTTTCCGGAGGTTTCACCCTGTTTCCTTTTTCCAATCAGCTGATGAAAATAGGAGGCGGATATACCACATTTCATCTTTTCACTTATAGCAGAGCTTTCCTCCAATGCTGCCCACATTGAGACACAGTTTGACAAAATTACTGGGCTCAGGTGGGTGGGGCTCTGATGTGGGTGGGGCTGTGTGTGGGCGGGGCTCCAGGGGGGGGGGGGGATGGGGGGGGGGGGCGATGCCAGGGGCGGGTGGGGCCATGGGCGGGGTGGGCGGGGCTCCAGGACAGGACACGGCAGGGCTATGGGCTGAGTAGGCGGCTCTCCAGGACTGGGTGGGGGCTCCCAGGAGGCTCTGGGTTGGGGGAGGTGACCCACCTGTCACAGGTCCCTGCTGGAGGCTGCCCAGGATCTTCTCACCCAAGAGATGAATCAGCCGAGTCACCACCTGCAGGCAGACACACATTTTAAACCGAGAAACGCTGGGAACCAAAGAGAGGGATGCTCAACAACGGCGAGACTCAGCAAATGGCGCTGGATCTGCTTTTCAAAACCTCCATGAACTGAGTTGCACGGGCCATGGCTGTCCAGGCCTAGGAGCCTTCACGATGCCCAGGAAAGCCGTGCGGCTGCCTTCCCGGTTGCCAGGCCAGCAGGTACAAGGGGTATGTCCCCTGTGACCGTGAGCCCAGGCCAGCCTCACTCTCACTTCCGGGCAGGCAGACAACTCCAGGGGAAGCCACCGATCCTGAAGGCAGGACAAGGGCAGGCTGGCAGGCTTCTCATTGTGGCCACTGCTCCTGGGTGCCAACCCCGCTTCAGGGCACGGTTGGGGACATTTGTCCCGACTGGACCAAACGGTCCCCACACTTGGGGTCGCTGGCCTGCAGGGACCCTGCCCAGGGGCTGACTGTACAGCAAAGCTGGCCCCACAACAGGGGACTCACTGGCTCCACCCATACTGTCCCCCAGAAGCTGCTGGTTGGATGGAGCCCTGCAGCGGCCTCTAAAGGGTGGGCCAGGGCTCCTGCTCCGAGGAGCTCATGAAGACAAGGCCCACCCTGCAGGCCAGGACAAAGCAGATGGAGGAGTGGCCTGGCTCCCTGCTGCTCCCAGCAACTGTGGCTGCCGCCCCAGAGCCTGCCGGCCCTGTGAGCTGCACTCACACGCTCCGCCAGGCTCTCCTGGTCCATAAATGGGCAATTGCAGCAAGCGCCAGGACCCGGGAGCTGCAGGTGGGAGAACCAGGGCCCAGGAACTGTGGATGGGAGAAGCGCTACCTGAGGGGAGGTGGTGGAGGGAGGGCAGTGATGGCCTCCCAGGGTGAGCCCCAGGGGCGGTGAGAGGCACTGGCTGTAGAAGGCCCTGCGACATGCTAGGGGCCACACCTGCACCCCCTTTCCATTTGTTCTAGAATGAAGAACTTCTTGGGATCCGTGTGCTGGCTGCTGACGAACAGCCGCAGACCTGCCCTTCAGGCCCCTCGGCTGGTCCTTCCTGGGCGCTCTCCTCACCGCTGACCTGCACTTGCAAGCAGCCCACCCTGTCCTCCTCCAGATCTCAGAGCCAGAGTCGCTTCCCTTTCCTCTGCCGTACCCACGTCACTCACAAGTAGAGAGCACCAAGAAGGCAGCTGTGCGACTGTCCTGGGAAGCAGCCAGGGTACCTCTCCAGTTTTCCTACCTACCGCTCCTGGCCCCCACCCAGCTGGGCTCTGATCTTCACCTCCTTCAGACTGCCCCTCCAGGTCATTTTCCATCCACGTGGACCGAATGATCACCACAACTCAGGGCACAGCTTGGGACATGGCCTGTGCCACCCTCACCCGCACCACCCTCACCCACGCCCTTACCAGCTCCATGCCCTCACCTGCTCCACATCCTTACCTGTGCCCTGCCCTCACCTGCTGGGCGCCTCACTTGTGCCACCTTCACCAGTTCCACTCCCTCACCTGCTCTGCACCCTCACCTGCTCCATGCCCTCACCTGTGCCCTGCCCTCATCCGCACCCTCATCCGCTCCACCCTCACCCGCTCTGCCCTCACCTGCTCCGCTCTCACCTGTTCCGTGCCCTCATCTGCTCCGCGCCCTACCTGCGCCATCCTCACCTGTGGGTACCTGCGCTTGATGGACGTGAGGGCTCCTGCCGGCAGCTTGGCCAGTTCTGAGTCCCGAACGGCATGCACCGTGGTCGCCCGGGCCTGGTGGGTCAGCGTTTCCACCTGAGGAGAGGAGCCGGCTGCTGGGGCCGTGGGCTTGGGAGGGCCGAGCCAGCTGGGCCTGTCCCTGACGGCCTCTGGTGCCTGCCGGAGCCACACATGGCCCCGGCATGCAGAGAGCAAGGGAGGAGCCCAAGGCTCCCGCACACCCTCCGCATCGCAAGGCGGAGGCAGCCAGTGAATGCTGGCATGTGGCGTGTTGTCAGAACCACTGGAACATGCCAGAAGCCAAAGGTGCTCCCCGCAACCCAGGCAAGTCACAGACACAGGCATCAGACACCACAGGCTGGAACAAGGGCAGTCTCAGCTCTTCCGAAGAAATAAATGCCTTTGGAGAACAGTCTTTTATTTATGTATTTATTTTTCTGAGACGGAGTCTCGTCGCTCTGTTACCCAGGCTGGAGTGCCGTGGCACGATCTCGGCTCACTGCAAGCTCCTCCTCCTGGGTTCACACCATTCTCCTGCCTCAGCCTCCTGAGTAGCTGGGACCACAGGCGCCCGCCACCACGCCTGACTATTTTTTTTGTATTTTTAGTACAAACAGGGTTTCACCATGTTAGCCAGGATGGTCTCGATCCCCTGACCTCGTGATCTGCCCACCTAGGCCTCCCACAGTGCTGGGATTACAGGCGTGAGCCGCTGTGCCCGGCCTAGAAAAAACCTCTTTTTAAGATGTGTCCCTCAGAACCTGTGGGAGCCTGGCCATCTGACACTGAGGCCTCCCTGCCGGTATCCAGCCAGGTGTACGAGCCTTCAACCGGTGGACGGATGAAGACCAGCCTGCCCAAAATGGTGAAACCCTGTCTCTACTAAAAATACAAAAAATTAGCTGGGTGTGGTGGCGGACACCTGTAATCCCAGCTACTTGGGAGGCTGAGGCAGAGAATTGCTTGAACCCAGGAGGCGGAGGTTGCAGTGCATGAGACCGTGCCACTGCACTACAGTCTGGGTGATAGAGTGAGACTCTGTCTCAAAAAAAAAAAAAAAAACTTAACATAGGCTAGGAGTGGTGGCTCACGCCTGTAATCCTAATACTTTGGGAGGCTGAAGTGGGTGAATCACTTGAGGTCGGGAGTTCAAGACCAGCCTGATCAACACGGAGAAACCCCGTCTCTACTGAAAACACAAAATTAGCCTGGCGTGGTGGCGGGCGCCTTTTATCCCAGCTACTCAGGAGGCTGAAGCAGGGGAATCGCTTGAACTCAGGAGGTGGAGGTTGTGGTGAGCCGAAATCATGCCATTGTACTCCAGCCTGAGCAACAGGAGTGAAATTCCGTCTTAAACAACAAAACAAACAAAAAAAAAACTTAACACAAATCGGCAGAAGCCCCAGGCCGCGGCACCTTGGAGTTGGGCAGCCCCGACTAGCTCAGGATGCAGGGGCCTGCCGTGCTGGATGGCCCCAGGAGACCCAGACCAGCTGTAGCTGCTACCATACCTCAAGAGACACCCGGAGGCAAGTGGGCCAGTGCGCTCGGATGCCAGGATAGGTACCAGGAGCCCCCAGCAGAGGCAGAGCCTGGGACTCACAGCAAAGCAGCCACAGGGCATCACTCCTGCCGTCCACTCCCAGGGCTTTTGCTCCCCTGAGTAACTGGCCAGGCCACACCCAGGCCAGAACCCAGGACGCCCTGGGAGGGATGGAGAGGTCAGGGAGGCAGGAGCAGGGCCCAGCACCTACCACACCGACAAGGTCTCCTCGGCCGTACTCCCCGGCCAGGCGCTTCTTCCCGTCGTCCTTCCGGATCACAGAGCGCAGCCGGCCGCTGAGCATGATGTACGTGCAGTCAGACTTGTCCCCCTGCCTGCGGGAGACACAGAGGCCCTGCAGCCCTGAGCCCCCAGCCCCTGCCGCGGGAGACACAGAGGCCCTGCAGCCCTGGACCCCCAGCCCCTGCCTGGGGGAGACACAGAGGCCCTGCAGCCCTGGACCCCCAGCCCCTGCCTGCGGGAGACACAGAGGCCCTGCAGCCCTGGACCCCCAGCCTCAGCCCCCAAACCCAGCTTCCCAACAGCAGACAGACTCAGGATGGAGAAATAGAAAACGCAGGCTTCTCACTGTCTTATTTTTGTTTTGGAAAACCTACTTTTTATTTTAAAATATTTATGTTAATAGGCATGGGTTGTTTTAAATGAATAAATATCCTCAAATTTTCTTGGTTTTAATTATTATTATTATTTTTTGAGATGGAGTCTCGCTTTGTTGCCCAGGCTGAAGTGCAATGGCACGATCTTTGCTCACTGCAGCCTCCACTTCCCAGGTTCATGCAATTCTCCTGCCTCAGCCTCCCGAGTAGCTGGGATTATAGGCACGTGCCACCACGCCCAGCTAATTTTGTATTTTTAATAGAGACAGGGTTTCACCCATGTTGGCAAGGCTGGTCTCGAACTCCCGACCTTGTGATCCACCTGCCTCGGCCTCCCAAAGTGCTGGATGACAGGTGTGAGCGACCGCACCTGGCCAGTGGGGTGCTTTTAAAGGGATGGTGTGGGCTTGAATATACTGACACAGAGATGCTCGTGGAACATCGGCTGTGTCCAAGCGTGTGTGGCTGTCACGAAATCCAGGAGGCCATGGAGCGTGTTGCCAAGCTAAGCTGGGGTGGGGCTGGGGAAATCCAGCCTTCCGTGTGTGGTTTCCATAGTAACTTCCGTGTGTGGTTTCCATGGTTACTGTGCTTTGCCCACCCCTGAATCCTGCATGCCAGGGCAGCGTGGACACCGAGTGTGTGACACCCACAGCCTCACCTGTATATCGCTCGCCCGGCCTCCACCTCCACCCAGTCCAGGGCAAAGTCGATTTGCCGCACGAAGGACGACATCCTCTTCACCACGGTGTGCGCCACGCCCAGGACGACGGTCGGCTGCTTCCGCATGATTCTGCCGGGCAGCCCAGAGTAACTCCCACCCATCCCTCCAGCCCTACCCTTCACCCAGGGCCACAGGGCTCAGGAGTGGATGGGACCCACCACCCCCACCCCACACTGAGGGCAGAGACCACTGGTGGGGGCTGGGATGGGGCATGCCCTGGTCAGCTGCCTGCCCCAGGGCACAGCACTGCCCACCATGTGCCTGGTGGCCAGCAGCTGTTAAGGAGCCCAGAGAGTCCCCTCCTGGCACACCCGTGAGTGCCCCTTGGGCATGGGCCCTGTGTCAGGCTGCGGTCCTGGCAGGGGACTGCACATGCCGTCAGGAGGTGCATAATGCACACTCGGGCCACGACTGTGGCTGGCAGTGAGTGCCATGAAGGGCAAAGGCAGAGGCTGAGAGACCACATGGGGCCTCGAGAGCACAGGGACTCTCCTGGGTGGGTGGAGGGTGCTGGGGCCTCTGACGTGGGGAACATTGTCTTCTCCCCAGTGGTCGTGTGTGGACAGACTGCGGAGGGTGAGGGCTGCAGCAGGGACGTGCCCAGTGGCTCTGGGCAGTGGCAAGGTGGGATGTGTGGCAACCTGCACCAGGAGTGAGAGTGACGCGGGGCGACTCCAGGCCTAGCCCCAGCCACAGGCAGGTGGAGCTGCCATTTCCTCAGAAGGCAAAAGCAGGAGGAAGAGCAAACGCGGAATCAGGATCCACTTTGCACAGGAGGTGGGGGATGCCCCTTCGATGCCGAGAAGTTGGCAAGACAGCAGCTGGGTGAGGGCTTGAAGGGCATGAGTGTGGCATTTATAGTCCTGGGGGTGGAGGAGGAGCCCCGGGACGCTGGCTGGAGTGATGGCTGCAAGGCACACCACGCACGGACACACATAGACATACACAGGCACACGGAGACACACATGGACACACACAGACACGTAGACACATGCCGACACACGCAGACACACACAGACACACGGAGACACGCATGGACACACGCAGACACACACAGACACACGGAGACACACAGACACGCAGACACGCAGACACACAGACACATGCAGATACATAGACACATCCAGACACACACAGACACGCACGGACACACACAGAAACACACAGACACATGCATGGACACGTGGAGACACACATGGACACACGGACACACGCAGACACACGGACACATGGACACACGCAGACACACAGACACATCCAGACACACAGAGACATACACAGACACACACAGACACACAGCACGGGGGACTGAGCTGCATTAAGGGGGGGCCAAGGGCCCTGAGCTCTGCCCTGGGTGGTTCCTGTCCCTGCTCTTTGCCATCCGTCCTAAGCATCTATCTCCCTGGCGCCGCCGACATGGAGCAGCTGGGGACGCTCAGGAGGGGGACGGGTCAGCTCCACCCAGGGTCCCCTGCTGGTGGAGGGACCGGGACTTGGAGCCTCAGTCTTCCCATCCACACGCTGCGGTTTCAGGGCACCCAGCATCGGGACCCGGCTGGAGCCACTCAGGCCAGGCCGGGAAGACAGAGGCCATGCAGAAAGCCCTTCCGAACAGGGCCAGGGCCCCGCTGCCCCCACCCCTGCCCCTTGCCCTGCTCGGGGTCCCCAGGCTGAAGCAGAGCTTGGCGCGGTGCTGTTTGCTGGATTACAGGCGTGAGCCGCTGCGCCCAGCCGACCTGTTTTCTTCAGCTGCTGCGATTTCACTGACCTTCAGGCTCCTGACCGCTCCCCCTGCCCAACCACTCAGGCAGAAGAGCTCTGAGACCACAGCAGACGTCTGGCCTACGGGGGTGCGGGGGACTTCCAGAAAACACACACAGAACGGCTCAAGCCGCCAGAGGTGAGAGCTGGGATTAAACTGAACCCCAGGCTCCAGGAGATTCTGGACCTGACAGAGCAGAACGCCCAGCACCGTGGATGGGAAGACGTGGCGGCTCTGCCAGGCAGCCCACAGGTGGGCTGAGTGCAGCTCTGAGCCTGGAGGGGCCGAATCTGAGACTCATGGGCTGGGCTCAAGTGGACAGATGTCTCCAGCCCAGAGCCTGGAAGGCAGCACAGGCACATTCTGCCCCAAGAAGGGACACACGTCAGTGGGGCTCCTGCCTCTGAGCCAGAGCCACGTCCTCACCCACTGCCTTGCCCTTCCACCTCCACATCAGCAGCTCCCGACACAACAGCCCAGGCTGCAGGGTGGGGAGGCTCACGGCCTCTGATGCCCGGCCCCGCCCCAACGCGGGTCCTGCTGAGCCAAGCCGGGCAGCCCCAGGACTGACTGGTGATACATGAACACAGCTGGGAGCGGACCACAGAGATGGTCGTGTGAGGCAGATCACTGTGGGCAGATGGGGCCGGCCGACTGAGCGCTGGAGCAGGGGGCACCGACCTGGGCCTATGCAGGTGCCGGGCACAAAGAAGGGGGCGCGAGCAGCAGGGAAGAGGCCGGCCACGCGGGGAGGGGTCTCAGGGCAGGTGGGTCTGGGGCCCGCCCCGAGGTCCTGGCCCGTAACTCACTCATAGAAGTGGGCCTTGGAGATGGACAGGAAGCTGCAGTCCCTGTTGGCCTTGATGGTGAAGATGAGCGGCTCCCCGGTGAGCACCGCCAGCTGGCCCACCATCTCCCCGGGGCGCGTGAGGAACAGGCAGGTGTCCTCCTGGCTGCCGATCTTCCTCTGGTACACGTGCAGCAGCCCGGAGACCACGAACAGGATGCTGGCGTCCTGACAACACCAGAGGGCTCAGGAGGTGCCGTGAGCGGCCGCGGGCGGGACGGGGGCAGCTCTGGGCCCAGAGCGGACAATGCCACCAGGCTCGGCCGGGAGACCATCCGCCGACCTGACCAGCTCTGGGCACAGACTTCACTGGAAACATTTCAGCAGCGTCTACGGTTTCGTGATTTCACGAGCAGTCGTGGGAAATCTGGGTTCTCGAGGGCTCCGTGCAGCGAGCCAGGCCTCGGATCTGCACGCCTTCTCTCCCGGCACCCGCACGCATACTGACTGTCCCCAGCAAACACGCGTCCGCCCAGCATTCCTGTGCACGGCGGGTCCCACACTGCCTCGCCTGGGGCCTGGCCCCTCCCACACTGAGCCCCTGCACACGCCACACGTTTGGGTCCCATGTCTGCAGATGTGCCCGTGAAGCCACTCCGAGGCCACTTCCACTGATCTGTATCCACTGTGACCTCTTATGGCCTCTTCCCAATCTGCCTGCCCAGCCCACTCTTAGGTGCGAGCGGAAGGGCCAGTGCGGTAGGAGCCAAAGGTGGACACTGAGCTCTCGGGGCTCAGGGCTGCCTGAGGGGAGGGGCTCTGCCATGGTGCCCAGAGGGGCAGTGGCCTGGTGCTGGGACGTCCCCAGTCACTGGTGCCCAGCCCAGGCCCTCCTCTGGTGTTCCACCTGGCACTGGGCTGCGGCATTGGTGGTCCCAGTGCCCCCCCAGACCCCCACTCACCTGGTCTCCCTGCCTTGACACCACCGTGCCTGCAGGAACGTGGAGAAGCACCACCCGGCCATCCAACAGAGATGAGTCCTGAAAACAGAGCAGGCTTCAGGGAACATGGGCGGGAAGCATAAATGAAGGTCCAGAGAACAGAGGCTGCGCTGGGCCCTTCAGGGGCAATGAGCGGTGAGGCCAGAGGCCGGGCAAGGCCCTCCTCTGAGGCCGTCCTCCAACAGCGGCCTGACGGACACGGGGCACCCTGCAGAGCCACCGATGCCAAACCAGGGCATCGACCCAGAGACAGACACCAAACAGTGCAGCAAGGCAGGAAATTAAGAAACAGACACTCATATTTTTGTGAATTTACGTAAAAGAGGATGTCATTTCAGGGAGAAAGGGTGATTTCTTTATAAGTGGTGCTGGCATAGCCAGCAGTGGGACGCCTTCTCCACACCACCTACAGAACGACGCCCTCCAGGGCACGAGGAGTCTGGAATCTGGGAGCTCCCAGAGGTGAGCTGGGAATGCCCAACGCACTTGAACCCCGGAGGTGGAGGTTGCAGTGGACCCGGAGCCCGTGGAGAGGCCCTGGGGCAAACCAAGGGTAAGGGAGCGTCTGCGGGTACCATAGCCACAAAGGTTCGAAACATCAGGTGTATAAACCCCTAGTCCACAGTGATAATGAAATAAGAAACCCCACCCATCACCTCAGAAGATGATGGAAAACCAAATCATTAATTTAAACCAAATCGTTAATTCAAACCAAATCGTTAAACTTCCCAAATCCTGACGGTGAAGGGAGTGAAGCCAGTTTCCCCCAAAAAAGAAAGGACATCTCACGTCTCCACAAGTGTGTCAAACAGGACGGAGAAAGAGGTGGAGGGGATGAGAAGAATCTGAGCAGCCACGTATCCAGCTCTCAGGCAGACGATGGCCACTGACAGGGAGGCCGCACCGCCCCAGGGCGCGTTGTCAGCCCGAGCAGCCGGGAGGCTTGCAGGAGAAGAAAGCAGCCTCCGTGATGCAAGCAGCTGCACGAAGAAAAGTCAGAGCCTTCGGGAGACGAGGGGGATGTGGGAGACGAGGGGGATGTGGGAGACGAGGGGGACGTGGGAGACAAGGGGGACGTGGGAGACGAGGGGGAAGCAGGGGATGAGGGGGATGAGGGGGACAAGGGGGACGAGGAGGATGTGGGGGACGAGGGGGATGCAGGGAACGAGGGAGATGTGGGGGACGAGAGGGATGCAGGGGACACAGGGGATGCGGGAGCCAGCCATGGTGTGGACCACACAGTGGACTGTGACACGGACGAGGCCACTGGACAGGGGGACACTGACCGCATGGCTGAAGCCATTTGGCCGTTTTAAGGATTGCTGTTAAGTATTCAGAAATGATAAGAGTGTGTGGTTAGAGATGAATCCTGAAATATCCACCAGTGACGTGCTATGATGATGGGATTTGCTTCGAGGGTGGGCACCTGGACGGTATGGAAGGGGTGCAGAGAAAACAAGGCGGGCTGTGGCATGACTGCTGCCGTGAGGGCTGCCAGGTACTCACCTCCACATATTATTCCATCTATTCTATACAGCTTTGAGTTTTCCCACAACAAAAAGCTGTTTAAAGAGAGAGAAGACTGGCTGGGCACAGTGGCTCATGCCTGTAATCCCAGAATTTTTGGAGGCCGAGGCAGGTGGATCACTTGAGGTCAGGAGTTTGAGACCAGCCTGGGCAACATGGCGAAACCCCGTCTCTACTAAAAATACAAAACTTAGCCAGCTGTGGTGGCGAGCCAGTGGTCCCAGCTACTTGGGAGGCTGAGGTGGGAGGATCACTTGAGTCCAGGAAGTGGAGGTTGCAGTGAGCTGAGATGGCACCACTGTACTCCAGGCTGGAAGACAGAGCGAGACACTCTCCAAAAAAAAAAAAAAAAAGAAGGAGAGAGAGATATTTTTTTTTTCCCTTCAGGACAGAGTTTCGCTCTTGTTGCCCAGGCTGGAGTGTGGTGGCACAATCTCAGCTCACTGCAACTTCCGCCTCCCAGGTTCAAGCAGTTCTCCCACCTCAGCCTCCCAAGTAGCTGGGATTACAGGCACCCACCACCACACCCGGCTAATTTTTGTATTTTTAGTAGAAACAGAGGTTCACCATGTTGGTCAGGCTGGTCTCGAACTCCTGGCCTCAGGAGTTCACCTGCCTCGGCCTCTCAAAGTGCTAGGATTACACGTGTGAGCCACCGTGCCCGGCCAGAAAAGGAGATTTAAGAGATAGATCAGCCAACTGCAGTTTATGGCCCTTACTCAGATCCTGATCTGTACAACAAGAAACCACTGAGAACCACTCCCAACAGTCAGGGGCCCAGGAGCGCGCTGGGTGGGTAAGCAATCAAAGCTTTTTAACATTTCACTTGCAGAACGACACTGTGGTTATGCCTCGAAACGGAGTCCTTAACCGTTAGAGAGGAATGATGTGAAACTACATCAGGTTTGAGATTTTTCAGACAGAAAATAATTGGGGGAGGGACGAGGAGTACAGTTGTAAAGTGATTGGCCATGATTGGTAATTACGGAACTAGGTGACTGGTGCCTGGGAGCTCACGACACTATCACGGCTGCCTTTTTACCGATTCAAAGCTTTCCATCAGCCAGGTGCAGTGGCTCATGCCTGTAATCCCAACGCTCTGGGAGGCTGAGGCAGGCAAATCATTTGAGGTCAGGAGTTCGAGACCAGCCTGGCCAACATGGTGAAACCCCATCTCTACTAAAAACACAAAATTTAGCTGGGCGTGGTGGTGGGCGCCTGTAATCCCAGCTACTCGGGAGGCTGTGGCAGGATAATCGCTTGAACCCAGGAGGTAGAGGTTGCAGTGAGCTGAGATCATACCACTGCACTCCAGCCTGGGCAATATGGCGAGACTCTTGTCTCCAAAAAAAAAAAAAAAAAAAGGTTTCCATCATATGTAAGAAATTACATCCTAGATGAACTAATGAAGCTGAGAAAAATATCATACTCTAATAATCTGAAGCTGAGAAAAATATCATACTCTAATAATCTGACACTGTTATTGCTGTATTAAATATAAACACAGATGAGAATTCTGAAGTCCAGCTTTGGGACACCGTGATGTCCCAGAAAGCCTCAGCTTTGAGTTTGAACATAAGGCGATCTCAAACTGCTGGCTTCCCAAAGGGGGACACCAAAAGACAAGCCTGCACTCCACCCGAAGTGCCCCCTTTGCAGCCACCGTGCTCCACACCCGGAACCACTGCCCAACAGAGGCAGAGAGGAGCCCACGGTCCCTGGGTGGGACAAGGGCCAGGTGCCCGCCGGGGCCACTCACTTCCAGCTTCATCAGGGTAAGCAGGTCCTTCTTGGCAGCTCTGAAGATGGCGTCCGACTTCCTGCTGGCCAGGGTCTCATCCGCGTGACTCTCTGAGTGGTGGGAGACCGGGGAGGGCATCTCTGCGACCATCACGTTTTTCTTGGACTCGAGAAGAACAAAGATACCAGCAATTAGAAGGGAGGTGGTTGGGGAACATCGCACAAGGGTGTGGCCGGGTCTGACTCGCACAGTCCAGAAAGGCCGGCTGAGCCTCCTGAAGCTGCAGGTGCCAATGACACCAGAGCCAGCAGTGCCGCCAACGCACCAGCGAGCCACAGAGAGGGCAGGGCCCCAAGAGGAGGGTCAGAAATGACAGCCAGGGCCTACCTTGCTGGCCATGGAGCTCCCGGGGTACTCGTCCGAGTGCAGGAAGACCCTGGCACGGTCACATGCCATCCCCAGATCGGAAGTGGCACTGGCTGGGCCCCCTACATGCAGAGGGGACACTCAGGACATGGCTCGCTGGGCCACAGGCTCGAACACTCCCAGGGTGGGCTGAGTGCACCCTGCAGTCTAACCGCTCAAACCCCGGCAGATCCCTCGAGAGAGTCGGGCCCTGAGATCCCCCCACCCCCTGCTTTCTTTCGGCATCTGCCTCAATGGCTCTGTGGCCAGCAACTACAGGTTTTCTCAGCAGCTTAAACCCACACGGTGCCTTCAACAGTTCTGGGCACTGATAGAGGTAGCCCGGTCAGTGCCTAAGACACTGAAAGAAACCAGCCCTGGCCCTGAGCCAGATCCATCAAACCTTCCCGTGCACGCCACACCCTGACTGCTCGCTGCGGGCATCCCTGTGTACAGCCCCCTTTCTCTCGTTGTCCATCTCAAGGATGCTGCCGCCCTCTGTACGTGAGCTCCCCTAACAGGTGCCCGGGGCCGTCACGCTGGTGCTTGGGGCTTGGCTCTTTGCAGTCCCAGCCCCATCTCAGAGGGAGGGGGTTGAGGCACCCCTCCAAAGAGCTCCCCTGTTGCTGCTTTTGGGCAGCCTGGGGCTGAGTGGGATGAAGCAGTGTGCACCCTTTCACGGCCCGCCCTCAGCATTACACAGCACTACACACACAGCGTATCCGACCTCTGGACCAGCTGCAGTGGATTCTGAGGAAGGGTGTGCGGTTTGCACGACGGGGTCACGCATGTCCAGGCACGGATCCAGCCCTGCATGTGCAGCTGCACATGTGAGTGAATCATCTGCGCTGCGGTTTTCCATCCAAACTGTGGAATTCGTAACACCCATTTCTCAGCGGAATACAGAGGAACTGCGCAGACACTAACTGCGGACACGTGCCACACAGCTGCCGCTGCCACGTGGCACTGCAGAAAGGAACCAGGCCCAGGAGCACAGCCACGTGCCCCTCCCTGGGAAGCCGGACACGGAGAGACAGGAGCGCTGGGCTTTGGAAAGGGGCGCGTGTCTCCGAGGCTTACGCTGAGGGTGCACTGGTCGGGTTTCAGGGAGCTGCACCCTTCAGCCCGGTGCACTGTGCTGTGTGTTACTCATGCCCCCATCAAGTCCTGCTGTTTTTTAAAAATCCAAACTGTAAACCAATCTATGGCAACAAAGGTCACCAAGGCGGGCGGATCACCTGAGGTCAGGAGTTTGAGACCAGCCTGACCAACGTGGAGAAACCCCATCTCTACTAAAAATACAAAATTAGCCGGGTGCAGTGGCGCATGCCTGTAATCCCAGCAACTTGGGAGGCTGAGTCAGGAGAATCACTTGAACCTGGGAGGTGGAGGTTGCAGTGAGCTGAGATCGGGCCATTGCAGTCCAGCCTGGGCAACAAGAGCGAAACTCCGTCTCAAAAAAAATAATTAAAAAAAAAAGAAATAAAATAGTCTTTGGAAAATTTATTTATGACTCAGGAATAAGGAAAGAATAAATAAGTCCCAAAACACAAATCACAGGTGCCAAAGCAAAGGGCTGGCTTTCCACAGAGGAACATCAGGGTCCCTGTTGCATCAAGGTCTGAGGCGGCATTTTCCAGCCCACGGACAAGAGGGAAGAGAACCTCCAACAACCGAAACCGATGAGACAAGAGGGAAGAGAATCCCCAACAAAAACTAAGGAGACAAGGGGAAGACAATCTCCAAAAATGAAACTAACCAGGGATCTCTACCTACAGCACATAAGGAATCAACACAAATCAACCAAACTCCAGAACTGCAGAAAGTGGGCAGAGAACAGGACCGGACAGTCTAGGAGGGACGCCCAGATAGAACCAAATGCAGCAGGAGCCCATGAGCTTGCTGGTGGCCGGCGATGGCAGACGGCGGAGGGGCAGGTCTGCGGCAGGAGCACGGCTGCACCGCCGAGCAGCGTGGACTTGGGAGGCTGCCCTGAGAAGGCCCCGGCCCCGTGGCTGCGGGTGGGTCCCCCGCGTGTTGGGGTTTTGCTCCACATCAGTTACAGCAAAGGTCCCTGCGGGAAGGCACAGGGCAGCAGGGCGGGGGAAGGAAGCACAGGCTTGCTAGAGACCCAGCACGCAAGGTGGACGCAAGGCAGGAGAGGGACCGTGCAGGGAGGGCGGGAAGGGCCGAGCACATGGCTCTGCAGGGCGTCTCATGGCACCGGCCCAGCCTGGGCAGTGGTGGGGGTAAGACACGGCGGGGACGCAGAGGAGCACACCAGGGTGTTCTGGGCAGCAGGACGGCCACCAAGCCTCAACCCTGGAGCCAGAGGGCAGGCACAGGCCCCTCTGGGCATGTGGGACTCTTGTCCAGCAACAAATCAAACCTAGCGGAGGACACCCGCCTCGGCGGCGATGCTGGGCGTCAGTGCATTTCAGCCTGGGTCTCAGACGCTGAGGGCCTGTGGGCCACACCGGCCGGGCAGCCGTCGGAGGTTCTTTACCTTGTGGGGCTGAAGGGTCAGCGTCACCTGCCCCGGGCTTCTCCAGCTCGTCCAAGATCTCTTTGCGAACAGAAGGCGCGGGAACGGACTGGCTCCTCTTCAGCAGAGGCCCAGCAGCTGCTGGGCGGCCGCCCCTGTGATCTGCTGGGGAGGCAGCCGTGAGCAACCTGGGTCTGCACACACTCCCTGGCGTCCCATGCAGCCCAGTCGGGGCCACGCCGGGAGCACGGTCCCCGCAGCAGCAGCAGTTGGCATGCCCCACAGTGCCCTGCGCCCCTGCACACGCTCTGGACCAGCCCTCAGGCCACCTGGCCATCTGCATCTGTTGGGCCAGCCGGTGAGTGCAAGCGAGTGCCAGCCTCTGACTAGCCCTGGCCCCTCCCCACCCCAATCCCTCCTCCCCGCCCCTTCCATCCCTACCCCAATCCCCCCTGCCCCCCTCCAAGGCCTTGCTGCCCTGATTGCCCAGTTGTGGGCCAAGTGCCTTGAAGGCAAATTCCATCCAGGTGGGGCTGCCGGCCAGCGGTTCTCAGGGCATGCCTTGGTGGATGCAGCTGTCTGGGCTCAGCTGGGATGGGCCACGCAGGGCTGCATCTGCCCTTTGGGTGAAACAAGGAAGGAGCCTGGCCTTGCCCACCACACAGGCTGAAGGAGGCTGCCCTGCCTGGACACTGTCCTTACCTATAGAGGCCCATGAGCCCTCCCCAGCCCTGGTCTCTGCCTAGACCCCACCCAGGACAGCTGCTGCCCCACCAAGTCACACGGACCTAATCCAGTGAAAGAAATGCCATTCAGGCAATGACACATATTCTAAAACGTACTTTCAGGCCAAGTGCAGCGGCTCACACCTGTCATCCAAACAATTCGGGAGGCCAAGGTGGGAGGATCACTTCAGACCAGGAGTTCAAGACCAGCCTGGACCACGTGGCAAGATGCCATCTTTACAAAAACTTAAAAAATGAAACTCAATGAGCTGGGCCTAGTGGCACGTGCCTGTGGACCCAGTTACTCAGTGGGCTGAGGCAGGAGAACCCTTCCAGGCAATGAGGTGGGGGTCCATTCCCACCTAGGCTGCTGTCTCTCCTCCGCTCCTCTCCATCCATTTCTGGCACATCATGAAACTGTGTTCCATCTTCTTCTGTTTCCCTCCACAGGCTCCCTTCTTGTCCATCCACTCCCTCCTGTCCATCCACTCCACTCCATCCCTCCCTCCACTCCACTGTGTCCACCCCTCTGTCCCTCCCTCCCCTCCCTCCGTCCATCCACTCCCTCCCTCACTCCACTGCATCCCTCCGTCCACTCCCTCCACTCACTGTGTCCCCTCCGCCCTCTGTCCTCCCTCTCCTCCCTCAGATCCACTCCTCCACTCACTCCCTCCAGGTCCTCCATCCCTCCCTCACTCCTCACTCCTGTGTCCACCACTCACTCCACTCCGTCCACTCCCTCCACTCCCTCCCTCCTCCACTCCCTCCATCCCTCCATCCACTCCCTGTCCACTCCCTCCCTCCCTCCACTCCGTCCACTCCCGTCCATGTCCACCCTGTCCACTCCACTCCTGTCCCTCCACTCCCTCCCTCCTCCTCCACTCCGTTCCTCCATCCTCCCTCCTCCACTCCTCATCCCTCCCTCCCTCCACTCCCTCCTCCCTCCACTGTCCTCCACTCCATCCACTCCGTCCACTCCCTCCATCCACTCCACTCCACTCCACTCCCTCCACTCCTGTCCACTGTCCACAACTCCACTGTCCATTGTCCACTGTCCACTCCACCTCCGTCCACTCCCTCCTTCCCCTCCGTCCACTCCCTCACTCACTCCACTGTGTCCACTCCGCCCACTCTGTCCCCCTCCACTCCCTCCCTCCATCCACTCCCTCCATTCCCCACTCCTGTCCCTCCATCCACTCCCTCCCTCCCCCTCCTCCATCCCCCTCCACTCCATCCCCCCCCTCCCTCTCCTCCACTGCTCCTCCATTCCTCCCACTCACTTCATTTAATTTCACATACTTTTGTTAGTCACTTCAACTCTTTTGGGAACATGATAAGCTATAAAAAACCAAGCACGCACCCCATCTGTAGGGTGGCTGTTAACGCCATCACACAGATCATCCAGGGGTGACTCATGCGGTGCCCGCCGCACCTGACCGCTTTCTCCCCATATGCAGGACCCCCAGTTAGCGCTCAGAACAGCACATGAGAGACCAACGCGGGAAGCCCACTCCCCATCAGGCACCGGGCTCGGACCAGGCACGCAGGGAGAATTCTGAGAACAACTGAAAATGGATGGCGAGGGGTCCTGGGCCTGTCTGAGGACATCCGGGCCTCCTGTGAGGAGACGGGGACATATGAGGAGACCTGGGGACCGTGTGAGGAGACGGGGACACATGAGGAGACCTGGGCATGTCTGAGGACATCTGGGTCGCATGTGAGGAGATGGGCACACGTGTGAGGAGACGGGGACAAGTGTGAGAAGATGGGAGATGGGGACACGTGAGGAGACCTGGGGGGCATGTGAGGTGACCCGGGGGGTGTGTGAGGTGACCCGGGGGGGCGTGTGGAGTGAGCTGTGGAACTTGTGGGGTGACCTGGGGCGTGTGGGGTGACCTGGGGATGTGTGAGGTGGCCTCGGGCACGTGCAAGATGACCTGGGGTGACCTGAGGCAGTGGGAGCAGGATCCCCTGGACTCTGGGGCTGGACATTGCCCTCCTTGGTGCAGGACAGTACCTGAGTCACAGGACTCCTGGAGCCGCGGTGGCTTTTTAAGCCGCTCTTCTTCACCATAGAACACCTGTTTCTTGGCCTTCCCAGCAGCCACGCTGGCTACAGACACGAGAGGGATGGCCTGGCTCTCCTGGGACACAAGAAGGAAGTTCAGAGCCACCCCAGGAACACCCCACACCCGCTGACAGGTGTCGGCCCCTCAAAGGAGTGACAGGTGTGGGCCTCTCAAGGCAAAGTTTATGCTGCATTTCAGGCGATGGGCAATCCAGTTATTCACAAAAAGGACCAGTCTGTTTAAGGCAACCAACCAAGCTCAGCCTGCTTTTACCCTAGGCCCTGCCTCAAACACTTTATCAAGTCAACATAACGCCCCAAATTGTCAGAACCTTAATACTCTTCATTAAAACAAAAAATAATGTAGAAAACAAAAAGATATTCCCTTAATGTCAACAACTGAAGATGACAAGCCCTAAAATGTCATCAGAATTAGAATTTCCAACTGACATGTGCAGATTAAAAACTAATGCGTGCTGGGCCATTTACTAACCGAGCTCTACCTGCCCGTGACTGAAGAGAGCCCTCCGCACATCAGGGTACTGTTTCGGGCAGTGGGGATGGAGCAGGGCATGAAACCCTGGTCTCACTCAGTTCCCACGAGAGCTCAGCTAGGTGGGGACCGTCCCACATCCCGGCCAAGTGCCTCCCAGGGTCACACTGACAGGAGGAGGGAGAGCCGGGGTTCACAGCCTCGTGCCCTTGACAATACGCTGTGCCCTCCAAACAAGTCAGCTCCGTCCCGCAAGGTTCAGACAGGAGGAGCAGTCAAGGGCAATACACAAGGAGTGCTGGCCGTAGGGACCCCACGGGACGGGTATGGAGAGGGGCAGCCTCCACTGGACATGGCTGTAGGGACCCCACGGGACGGGTATGGAGAGGCGCAGTCTCCACTGGACACGGCCGTAGGGACCCCACGGGACGGGAACGGGGAGGGGCAGCCTCCACTGGACACGGCCGTAGGGACCCCACGGGACGGGTATGGGGAGGGGCAGCCTCCACTGGACATGGCTGTAGGGACCCCACGGGACGGGAATGGGGAGGGGCAGCCTTCACTGGACATGGCTGTAGGGACCCCACGGGACAGGCATGGGGAGGGGCAGCCTCTCCTGGACATGGCTGTAGGGACCCCACGGGACGGGTCTGGAGAGGGGGCAGCCTCTCCTGGACAGGGCCGTTGGCTCGGTATGCAGCCTGCAGGGCCAGAAAGGGAATGAGCATGTGTGTGCTGCCAATGTCCTACAGAACACAGGTGACCAAAGGAAGACTCATCACAGACTCCTGAACCGGAGCTGCAGAGGCACCAGGCAGCTGTTCACAGCCGTGTGGGCCTCCAGAGGGACAACTCCAGCATCGGAGAAGGAATTCCACCTTTCCCAAGTCTCAACGGACCAGAGATTTTGGAACACAAGGCCCCAGGAGAATCAAGCCTCCAAATCAACTGGCAAGTGCTTTAAGGTAGGAAAATACACACAGCCCAAGCATCACCTCCCGAAGTCCTAACGACCAGCAACCAGGATGACCACAGGCACCGGGCACCTGCTGCGCCAGCTAACAACTGTCCCGACGCCAGCTGCCGGGAGCGACATGGGGCTTCTGAGCTGGTTTCCACTTACAGGGTTGAAGAGCTCTGTGGTCAGGCCGAGGTAGTTGTGCAGAGCCAGGAAGGTCACTCTCTGCAGCACTTGGCAGGTGATCTGCAACAAGGCATGTGATGCGGTGATCCCGGCCGAGCGCCAGAGGCCCGCCTTTCACACAGAGCACTGAGAACCGTGCCCCAAACCCGGCGGTGACCCCCGGACCGGGCATAGGGCGGCCTCGCAGCACCACACAGAGCGCTGAGAACCGTGCCCCAAACCCGGCGGTGACCCCCGGCGGAGAGCAGGGGCTGACCCCACAGCACCACACAGAGCACTGAGCCGTGCCCCAAACCCAGCCGGTGAGCCCGGCCGGGCATGGGAGGCGGCCTGCGCGCGGCACCACACAGGGAGGCACTGAGAACCGTGCCCCAAACCCGGCGGTGACCCCCGGACTGGGCATAGGGCGGCCTGCGCCCTTTCCACACAGAGCACTGAGAACCGTGCCCCAAACCCAGCAGACCGCTGGAGCCGAACCTCTCCCAGGGTGGCTCTGCATACAGTCTTCACACACCTCACCACGGTCACGTGAGGCGGTCACATCACGGGGAACGGGGTGAGGGGCGGAGAAAGACTGCATTGTTTTTGCAAGCTTTCTATAAAACTAAAAGTTACTCCAAAGTGAGAAGTTTAATAAAAATGTAAAAATCTCTTTGAGGGGTAGTGAAGGATCTTAAGACCTCTTTGAGGTTGTGAATATTCATTTTTATTGTAAGATATACATGACTTTTTTTTTTTTTTCAGATGGAGTCTCGCTCTGTCGCCCAGGCTGGAGTGCCGTGGAGCCATCTCTCTCGGCTCACTGCAGGCTCCGCCTCCCGGGTTCCCGCCATTCTCCTGCCTCAGCCTCCCCAGTAGCTGGGACTACAGGCGCCCACCACCACGCCTGGCTGATCTTTTGTGTTTTTAGTAGAGACGGGGTTTCACGGTGTTAGCCAGGATGGTCTTGATCTCCTGACCTCATGATCCGCCCACCTCAGCCTCCCAAAGTGCTGGGATTACAGGCATGAGCCACCGCACCCGGCCGCCTGGCCTACAGATTTTTGTTTTGAGACAGAGTCTTGCTCTGTCGCCCAGGCTGGAGTGCAGTGGCTGGATCTCAGCTAACTGCAACCTCCGCCTCCCGGGTTTATGCCATTCTCCTGCCTCAGCCTCCCGAGTAGCTGGGACTACAGGCGGCCGCCACCTCGCCCGGCTAGTTTTTTTTTTTTTGTATTTTTTAGTAGAGAGGGGGTTTCACCATGTTAGCCAGGATGGTCTCGATCTCCTGACCTCGTGATCCGCCCGTCTCGGCCTCCCAAAGTGCTGGGATTACAGGCTTGAGCCACTGCGCCCGGCCGCCTGGCCTACAAATTTTTAAAATATAACCTTAGTTCTTCCCAAACCCACTCAGAATCCCACATCACCAGCGGTAAGTCCCGCCAATGAAGTCAATTTCTCTATTCCTGTGAAATCACCTTCATGGTTGTAAAGCTTAGAACTGAGAAAGTAAATAGGCAATAAACCCACTCAAATCCCAAACTGGTGCCCAGGTGCCCCCCAGGATGACCCACCGCTGCCAGAAGAGTTGTCTGAAAAAGTGACTCACCTGCACCACCCTCACCAGAGTTTCTGGATATTTCTCAAAAACTCCGTGAAAAGCCGCAGCTGGAAGCCGGAGGATGGTGGACGGGACGGCTGCGCGGGCGGAGACCGTTTTGTAAGGTGCAGTGTGGCCCTGTAACAACAGCTCCATCAGTCCCCGCTGTGCGGGCGCGGCCGAGCCCCCCACGGACTGCGAAGGCTGCTGGAAGCCCTGGAGGAGGCCCTGCCTGCTGCCCAGTCACACGGCTCCATTCTCCTTCCCAGGCTGGGCCGTGCAAAGTGCTGCTTTTGGCACCAGCTGCACAAACCCAGCGGTGACCCCCGTCCCGGGTGCAGAGTGGCCCCGTAGCACCACACAGAGCACTGAGAACCGTGCCCCAAACCCAGCGGTGACCACCGGCCCGGGGCACAGGGCCATTTTTGACTGTCCAAGAGATGTACGGCAAAGGACTGGCTGACAACGGAATGTGGGTGAGGGGGAGGCCCACAGGCAGCTACCCCACCAGACCTGGGCACTATGGGGAGCTCCAACTACTCCCACCTGCCACTGAGGCTCCAGTATAACTACTCTTACTCTATATATTTTGTTTATTATACTGGAAGAGCTTGTGCCCTTGGTCTGTTGCCTCGGCACCTGGGTGGCTTGCCAACACACAGAGGATGGCGCATGAAGGATGGCGCAGCTCAGGGACGCGGGAGCCTCATGGTTGGACCTCACTCTGTGGGTCTCTTCTTTTGACTGTTTTGACTGATCCAGATTTTCATCCTTTTTTTTTTTTAAACCGAGTCTCGCTCTGGAGTGCAGTGGCACAATCTTGGCTCACTGCAAGCTCCGCCTCCCGGGTTCCACGCCATTCTCCTGCTTCAGCCTCCCGAGTAGCTGGGACTACAGGCACCTGCCACCACGCCCCGCTAATTTTTTTGTATTTTTAGTAGAGACGGGGTTTCACCGTGTTAGCCAGGATGGTCTCGATCTCCTGACCTCGTTATCTGCCCGCCTCGGCCTCCCAAAGTACTGGGATTACAGGCGTGAGCCACCGCGTCCGGCCAATTTTCATCCTTTGTAGTACAAATGTGAGTTGTTCTAGAATATTGAATCTGAGGGGGTCACAGGATTCCCTGAACTTGTAACCAGTTGGTCAGAAGTGTGGGTGGCCTGGGAACTCCCAAGTTCCCAGTTTTGGATGCTATTATAAATCTGTGGCCGGGCGCGGTGGCTCAAGCCTATAATCCCAGCACTTTGGGAGGCCGAGATGGGCGGATCACGAGGTCAGGAGATCGAGACCATCCTGGCTGACACGGTGAAACCCCGTCTCTACTAAAAAATACAAAAAACTAGCTGGGCGAGGTGACCGGCGCCTGTAGTCCCAGCTACTTGGGAGGCTGAGGCAGGAGAATGGCGTAAACCCAGGAGGCAGAGCTTGCAGTGAGCTGAGATCCAGCCACTGCACTCCAGCCTGGGCAACAGAGCAGGACTTCGTCTCAAAATAAACAAACAAACAAATAAATAAATAAATAACAAAAATAAATCTGTTAAATTTCAATTTCCAATTGTTCATTGCTAATATAGAGAAATACAGTTTATTTTTGTATGTTGAGAAACTCATTCATAAGTTCTAGTAGTTGTCTTACAGATTCGTTGGGATTTCCAATCTAGATAATCATGTTTGTGAATCGAGACTGTTTTATTTTTTCTTTGCCCATCTGCATGCTTTTTCTTTCTTTCTCTTCTCCTCCTGCTCTGGTGAGGACCTCCAACACGATGCTGAACAGGATTGGTAAGAACACACACTTGGCCAGGCGCGGTGGCTCACGCCTGTAATCCCAGTACTTTGGAAGGCCAAGGAGGGCGAATCACGCAGGTCAGAGATCGCAGACCATCCCACATAATATGAAACCTCTGCCTCTACTACTAAAATACAAAAATTAGCCGAAATGGTGGCGGATGCCTGTAGTCCCAGCTACCGGGAGGCTGAGGCAGGAGAATGTATGGGACCTAGAGGTGGATAGGTGAGCTGAGATAGTGACATCGCACTCCAGCCCATGTATACAGAGCGAGACTGCCCCAAAAATTAGCCTGCATGGTGGTATATGAGCCTGTAATCCCAGCTACTTGGGAGGCCGAGGCAGGATAATTGCTTGAACTGGGGCAATGGGGGCAGAGGCTAGTATGCATTGAGATCACGCATCGCACTCAGTAGCTTCAGTGTGATAAGCAAAGGAGACTCTGACTCAAAAAGACACACACACACATACACACACACTCTCTGGCTTGTTCCCAATCTTCAAGGGAAAATATTCAGTCTTTTGCCAACAAGCAAGATGTTTGCTTTCATTTTTTAGTACAGATGTCCTTTATTTGATTTAGGAAGTTCTCTTCTCCTGGTTGCTGAGAGTTTTTATCATGAACAGATGCTGAATTTTGTCAAATGCTTTTTCTGCATTTATTAAGATAATCAGATGGCTTTTCTTCTTTAGTCTGTCAATATGGAAAAGTACATCAACTGATTTTCAACTGTTGAAACAGCTTTGCATTCCTGGAATAAATCCCACCAATCATGATGTATTATCCTTTTCCATATCCTGCTGGACTCAAATCTGTAATATTTCATGGAGGATATGTATGTTTCCAATGATGAGTGACTGGTGTGAAATTTTCCTGTCTTGTAACGTCTTCGTCTGATTAGGTGTTCGGGTCTTGCTCGCCCCAAAAACTAAACTGGGAAATAGTCCCTCTTCTACTTTTCCGGAGAAGTTTGTGTGAAATTAGCATATTTTATCCTTAACGTCCTAAATCTCGGGAAGTATTCCCCAGTGAAGTCATCTAAATCCGGAGTTTTCCAGGTGGGAAGGATTTTAGCTACTAATTGGATTTCTTTAGTAGATATACGGCTATTCAGATCATCTACATCTGAGGGAACTTTGGTAGTTTGTGTCTTTCAAGGAATTTGTCAATTTAATCTGCGTGGTTGGTTTCATGGGCATAAAGTTGTTCAGAAGATTTCCTTGTTAGTCCTTTTATGTCTGTAGGGTCTGTAGACATGTGCACTCTTTCATGTCTAATATTTGTAGTTTGTGTCTTCTCTTCTTTTCTACACTGGTCTGGCTACAGGATTTTTCATTTTACTGACATTTTCCAAGAGCCAGCTTTTGGTTTCATGGATTTTCTCTCCTGTTTTTCCATTTCCAGTCTCATTGATTCTTACTCTTTATGAGTTTCTTCCATCTGCATGCTTTGGGTTTCATTTGTTTTTCTTGTCCTAGCTTCTTAAGATACAAGCTTGGGTCACTGATCTGAGATTTGTTTTATCTTCTAATACCAGCATTGCCCAGGCTAGAGTGCCATGGCACAGTCTTGGCTCACTGCAACCTCTGCCTCCTGGCTTCAAGTGATTTCCAGATCATTTTTGTATTTTTAGTAGAGATGGGTTTTCACCATGTTGGCCAGGCTGGTCTCGAACTCCTGACCTCAAGTAATGTACCTGCCTCGGCCTCCCAAAGTGCCGGGATTAAAGGCATGAGCCACCACGCCTGGCCGTGTTGTCCCTTTTTTTTTTTTTTTTTTTTTTTTTTTTTGAGGCGGTCACCATGTGTCGCCAGGCTGGAGTGCAGTGGCTTGTGATCTGCAAATGCTGCAAGCTCCGCCTCCTGGGTTCACCATTCTCCCTCAGCCTCCCAAGTAGCTGGGACTACGAAGCCATACCCCTCACGCCCGGCTATTTTTCTGTATTTTTTAGTAGAGGCGAGTTTCACCATGTTAGCCAGGATGAGGTCTCGATCTCTGACCTCGTGATCCACCATGCCTCGACCTCCCAAAGTGCTGGGATTACAGGCTTGAGCCACAGCCCGGCCCATTGTTGTCCCTTTTTATCCCTGCTAATATTCCTTCATCACATCTGACATCGACTTTATCTGATACTAATACAGCCACTCCAGTTTTCTTTTAATTGGGGCTTTCATGGTATACCTTCTTCCAGCCTTTATTTTTGAGACAGGTCTCGGCTCTGTAGGCTGGGAATGCAGTGGTGTCTTTGGCTCACTGCAAGCTCAGCCTCGGGTTCCCGCCATTCTCCTGCCTCAGCCTCGAGTAGCTGGGACTACGAGGGGCCACGCCACGGCGCCTGGCTAGTTTTATTTTTTATTTTTTATTTTATTTTATTTTATTTTTTATTTTATTTGTGCAGTCTCGCTCTGTCGCCAGGCTGGAGTGCAGTGGCGGATCTCAGCTCACTGCAAGCTCCATACTCCCGGAGTTCCATGTTCTCCTGCCTCAGCCTCCCGGTAGCTGGGACTACAAGCCCACAGCAGCGCCCGGCTAATTTTTGCTTATTTTTAGTAGAGGCGGGGTTTCACCGTGGTCTCGATCTCTGACCTTGTGATCCGTAGCCTCGGCCAGTACTGGGATTACAGGCGTGAGCCACACCCAGCGCCCGACTGGACCTATTACTGTATTTTTTAGTAGAGACGGGGTTTCACCGTGTTAGCCAGGATGGTCTCGATCTCCTGACCTCGTGATCTGCCCACCTCCCAAAGTGCTGGGATTACAGGCGTGAGCCACCATGCCCGGCCCTTTTTTTTTTTTTTTTTTTGAGGACGTGTCTTGCTCCTCTGTCACCTGAGCTATAGTAAAGTAGCTCACGCACAGCTCACTCCAGCCTCAACTTCCCAGGCTCAAGCAGTCCTCCCACTTCAGCCTGCTGAGTAGCCGGGAGCACAGGTGTGCAGCACCACACTAACCTAATTTTAAATTTTCTGTAGAGACGGGGACACTGTGTTGCCCAGATTGGTCTCGAACTCCTGTGCTCAAGCAATCCTCCCACCCGAGCCTCCCACAGTGCTAGGATTACAGGTGTGAGTCACTTCGCCAGGCAACCTTTTGTTTTCCATCTAGGTATTGATATTTAAAGTGGGTTTTTCCGGCAGACACCATAGAGTTGGGTCTTGGACTTTCCATCCAATCTGACAATCTGCCTTGTTGTTGTATTTAGACCAGTTGTATCCATTGTGATCATTTATAATGGCTGGATTTAGGATATAATTTTCCGGAGAATGTTGCCTTCTTTGTTTTAGCAGGTGATTAAGCTGGTTGGGTTCAGACCACAAGTCTGTATCTGTGGATGGTGGATTCCAGTATCTCTGTTTTCAAAGCCTTGGTTCTGATGCTTTGCTCTGCCCTGCACATGCCCCACTCAGGAGTCAGTCTGAGATTTGAGCTGAAGTTCGAATCTTTCTTTTGTTTTTTGAGACGGAGTTTCACTCTGCCACCCAGGCTGGAGTGCAGTGGTGCCATCTCGGCTCACTGCAACCTCCACCTCCCAGGTTGAAGTGATTCTCCTGCCTCGGCCTCCCGAGTAGCTGGGATTACAGGCACTCACCACAACACTTGGCTACATTTTTGTATTTTTAGTAGAGACGGGGTTTCACCATGTTGACCAGGCTGGTGTAGATCTCCTGACCTCATGTGATCCACCTGCCTCGGCCTCCCAAAGTGCTGGGATTACAGGTGTGAGCCAGCGCACCAGCCTGAAGTTTGAGTATTTTTTTTTCCCCCTGAGATAGAGTCTTGCTCTGTTGCCCAGGCTGGAGTGCAGCAGCATGATCTCGGCTCACTGCAACTTCCGCCTCCCGGGTTCAAGTGATTCTTCTGCTTCAGCCTCCCAAGTAGATGTGACTACAGGCGCCTGCCACCATGCCCGGCTAATTTTTTGTATCTTTAGTAGAGACGGGGTTTAACCATGTTGGCCAGGATGGTCTCGATCTCTTGACCTTGTGATCTGCCCGCCTCGGCCTCCCAAAGTGCTGGGATTACAGGCGTGAGCCACCGAGCCCGGCCTTGAAGTTTGAATCTTAATGCAGTTTCAAAGTCTTTGTTATGCTGCTCTGGGTCTGTCCTGAGCCTTGTATAGGTTCACAGACAAACTCCGTGCATCTGCTTCCCCGGCTCTCCCCTCCCTGAGATCCGCACACTCTCTCTGGCCCTTGGGGACCTTCTGGTGCTTTTGGAGGATTCTCATCAGGGGTTTTGCTCCATAACTGGGTGACCATCGAGGCAGGGCCGTGAGTAACAGAAGAAAATGAAAAAGCAGGAAGCAGAACCCTCGTGCGTGGCGGCTCCACGCTTTGATTCCCATCCGCAACCTCCTGGCTTTATTTTCCGAGTCCTCCAAGGACTGTTTGCTGCATCTTGTCCGGAGTTTTTCACTAATCAGCAGGACACACTGGTGTGGCACTACCTTGCCACAGCAGAACTGGAACTCTCCCATTTTATTTAAAAATAAAACCTTCATTTCCTTCTTTGAGAGCCAGAATGAAGATGCTTAACACATCACCACAGATACTAAATCAAACAGCGGCTGCTCACCTGTGTAGACCAGGCTCACGGCCGCTGCCGTTCAGGACTCTAATGTACCTTCCTGCACGAGGCCACATAAACGAGAACCCAAACAAGGAACTTGGAGGCCGCTGGGCTCCAAAGCACAGCTGGCCAACACTCACGCCTGCTGCGGGCCCCGCACGTCGAGCACACCAGATACTCAGCTCTTGGCACGTGCTAATCGAGCTCTGAGACTCAGCAATTTTTCTTCCACTTGGCATTTTGTTCCGTTCCTTTCAAAACCTTTATGTAGAGAAAGTTCCTCCCGAAGAGAGCTACACCACACCACAATAAACACAAGCACAGAATGGTTGAGAGGCGTCATCTGCCAACCCTAACAGCCGGGGTCCAGCGACTGAAATCACGGCCCGCTCCAGACTCAGGGAGAGACACCCCCACCAACCGCATCAGCTGGGCAAGTCTCATCTCCACGCTGGAATCAGGGAGACGAGCACGTGCGTGTGTTTGAGGGCAGGCGGGGGAAAGGCATAACAACTTAGCAGCTGTTGCTAAAAATGGCTTTTGTGTGTTCTATTTCAAATGCACTTGTTTACTTCAAAAAACCATGCCCTCACCACCTTACCCAAAATCAGGAAGCTGTGAAAACCACAGGACAGGCTGGATGCTGGGAAGCCCAGGTGGACATGCAGCTCCCCTGGCAGGCAGGGGTCCCCGAGGGCTCCCACACTTGCACGTCTTCAGATCTCAGCAGTGCTGTATGTAGCAGCCAGCAGTCACACCCAACCCAGCTGTCACTCAGCCACGGGTAAATCAACGGTGGCTTCAACAACCGAATAAGCACGACAGCCACTCACGCAGACGAATCTCACGTTCGCAATGCTGCTCAAATTAAGAAAGGTGAGGTGGCCGGGCGCGGTGGCTCAAGCCTGTAATCCCAGCACTTTGGGAGGCCGAGACGGGCGGATCACGAGGTCAGGAGATCGAGACCATCCTGGCTAACACGGTGAAACCCTGTCTCTACTAAAAAATACAAAAAAACTAGCTGGGCAAGGTGGCGGCACCTGTAGTCCCAGCTACTCGGGAGGCTGAGGCAGGAGAATGGCCTCAACCCGGGAGGCGGAGCTTGCAGTGAGCTGAGATCCGGCCACTGCACTCCAGCCTGGGCGACAGAGCAAGACTCCGTCTCAAGAAAAAAAAAGAAAAAAGAAAGGCGAGGAATTGTGGTGTGATGCCATTTATGAGATTTAGAGTCAAGCAAAATTATACTACATATTGTATAAGTACCAAAGAAAATTCAGAAAAGTGGCTATCTCTGAAGAAAAGAGAGGGCGAAGTGAGAGCACACACGTGGGTAACGTGGACAGAGCCGGCAGTGTGCAGCTAACCTGTGTTCTAGCCAACCAGGGTTAAAACTATATAACCTGGGTTCGAGTTGACATGCCTGTTTGCAGTGTCATGCCTACTTGTTTTAGAGACAGGGTCCTGCTATGTTGTCTGGGCTGGCCGAGAACTACGAGGCTCAACAAACTTCTTTCCTCTCCCGAACAGCCAGGACTATAGGTCCAACCGCCATTCCTGGCAACATCACGCTTTTTTGTGTATCTGCAGTATTTTGTAACAACTTTGTGAAAATTAAAATAATAAAGCCTACCTCCCATTAAAAATGGTGGGTTGGGCCGGGCACAGTGGTTCACACCCGTAATCCCAGCACTTTGGGAGGCCCAGGAGGGCAGACTGCTGGAGGTTAGGAGTTCGAGACCAGCCTGGCCAACATGGTGAAAACCTGTTTCTACTAAAAATACAAATATTACACGGGCGTGCTGGTGCACACCTGTAGTCCCAGCTACTCGGGAGGCTGAAGCACAAGAATCACTTTTGGACCCAGGAAATGGAGGTTGCAGTGAGCCACGATCACGCCACTGCACTCCAGCCTAGGTGACAGAGTGAGACTCTGTCTCCAAAAAAGAAAGGTAAGTTGAAGGTAAACGCTTATCTTCGTCCTGTTGTGGAATATAGATGCTTATCTCTGCTCTCTTAAAAAGATACAAACCTCCAAGGATAAAGACAAAAGCTAAGAGTAGATAAAAAATGTCACTGAAATTTTCGTGGCTGATGAAAGCAAGTGACAGAGTCAGGGCTGGTGGGGACCCTCTAAGGGAAGCTGAGACTTGGCTTAGATGTGCGGAACCCAGACAGAGAGGACCGGTCCTCACTGCAGAGCCAGCACCAGGCAAACACGCAGGGGAGATGGGGAGAGAGGACCGGTCCTCACTGCAGACCCAGCACCAGGCTAACACGCAGGGCAGACAGGGAGAGAGGATCGGTCCTCACTGCAGAGCCAGCACCAGGCTAACACGCAGGGGAGACGGGCAGAGGGGTAGGCCAACCCAAGTTACTTTCCTGACCCCAACAGACTGGAAATGGCCTTTCCCCATGGCCAGCGGACTACCAAGGATTCTCTGGAGAAGGTGAAGCGAGCAGGTAGGAGCCCAAGGACATCAGGTGTGGCTACGAACCCAAGAACAGTGTCTACTCCAGGTGGGAGGACTCCCAGACTCCTCTGCAACAGTGTCCACTCCAGGCAGGGACACCCCCAGGCTCCTCCCCAACAGTGTCCACTTCGGGCAGGGACACCCCCAGGCTCCAGCCCAACAGTGTCCACTCCAGACGGGAGCCTCCCTCCCAGACTCCTCCCCCAGCCTCGTGCCACCACAGCGAGACATAGGCAGATTTCTTCCCGAGAAGCTGCCCTAAAAAAAAGACCTACAGGCCGGGCGCGGTGGCTCAAGCCTGTAATCCCAGCACTTTGGGAGGCCGAGAGGCGAGATTGGATCCGCAGTCAGGAGATCAAGACCATCCTGGCGAACACGGTGAAACCCCGTCTACTAAAAATACAAAAAACTAGCTGGAAGCTGAGATGGTGAGGCGCCTGTAGTCCCAGCTACTCGAGGGAGGCTGAGGCAGGAGAATGGCGTGAACCGGAGGTGGAGCTTACAGTGAGCTGAGATCCGGCCACTGCACTCCCAGCCTGGGCTGACAGAAGCCGAGACTCCGTCTCAAAAAAAAAAAGACCTACAGACCCCTGACCTGTAAGAGCCACAAATCAGGAAGGAAGAGCCAGTGTCAGGCGAGCTGGTGGCTCAAGCCTCTGTCCAAACACTTTGGGAGGTGAGAGGCAGGCGGGATCAAAGTTTGGCTGATCAAAGTATCGAGCGAACCGCGGTGAAACCCGTCTCTACTAAAAATACAAAAAAGCTTAGCCGGGCGGTGGCGGGCGCCTGTAGTCCCAGCGGGAGGCTAAGGCAGGAGAATGGCGGGAACCCGGGGAGGCGGAGCTTGCAGTGAGCTGAGATCCAGCCGCGCCGCCCGCCTGGGCGAGGCGAAGACTCCATCTCAAAAAGAAAAAGCCAGTGTCCTGCTCAGTCCTCCTGCAGGGAGCGTCCCCCATTAGTGAACCCCGACCCCATGCACACGTGGCCTACTTGCCCCAGCTTTCAGGTGGATCCGCGCTCTTTTTGTTGTAGTTAGCAGCCGCGCTCCTGAAGTCCAAGAAGAGCGTTCCAGGAATCCAGATTACCTTACGCCTCCCTGAGTTGATACGCAGCCTAAACCTCTAACAGGCAACCACTAATGAGACCTTTTACCCCAGCAGGGCCAAACACCAGGGCCAAGTCCCTCCAGCCCAGCCGCAGGGTTTTGTAAAGGAAGTTTTTTTTGGAACACTAGATGGCCACATTGAGTAGCTGCAAGAGAGACCCCGTGGCCCATAAAGCTGAAATATTTATGCTCTGGCCTTTTACGGAGAAAGCTGGCCGGCCAGCCTCTGTCCTCAAGTGTCAGTGCAGCCGGCGGCTGAGCCCCAGGTGAGTGAAAGTACACAGTGTGTGCTTTGTGTTGCCCCCTGGGCTCCACGTTATTTCTGAGAGGAGTGATGCAGCTATGGTGCACCTGGGCAATAAGGACTGCTCACACATATGGCGACTGCTGGGAGAGCAGAAAGAGTCCCTGATTGGAAAGACAGAAACCAAAATAAACAGAGAAGAGAAACTCAGGTCAGAAACAACTCAGGAGCAAAAGAATACCCATCTTACTTTATCCAGGAAGTAAGAACAAGATAATTGCAAAGACATTCCAGGGCCAGGCGCAGTGGCTCACGCCTGTAATCCCAGCACTTTGGGAGGCTGGTGAGTGGATCCGCGAGTCAGGAGTTTGAAGTCCCAGCCTGGCCAAATGGTGAAACCCCATCCCTACTAAAAATACAAAAATTAGCTGGGTGTGGTGGCTTGTACTGTAATCCCAGCTACTTGGGAGGCTGAGGCAGGAGAATGCGTTTGAACCCGAGGCAGGAGGGTGCAGTAAGCTGAGATCCGCCATTGCACTCCAGTCACAGGTGACAAGGCAAGAACCCGTCTCAAAAAAAAAAAAAAAAATTCACAGAAAAAACCTCTTGAAATAAGAAAAATATGACAGAAATTAAAAATTGAATGGAAGATTTGGAAAATAAAAGTTGAAAAATCTTCTAGAAAGTATAACGACAGGGCCAGGTGCAGTGGCTCACGCCTGTAATCCCACCACTTTGGGAGGCGAGGAGGGATCACCCGAGGTCAGGAGGTCGGGGAGACCATCCTGGCTAACGGTGAAACCCCATCTCTACTGAAAAACAGAAAATTGAAGCTGAGTAGTGCCTGTAGTCTAACTAAGGAGGCTGAGGCAGGAGAATGGCAGGAACAGGAGGCGGGCTTGCAGTGAGAGCTGAGATCGACCACTGCACTCTAGCCTGGGCAACAGGCGAACTCTATCAAAAAAAAGAAAATAAAGAAAAAGTACAACAAAAAGACAAAGGCAGTGTAGAATAAAGACAATTCTAGATTTCTAAGGTTTCAAAACATACACCTCCCTGGCACCCTGTTTCAGGAAGCGAACAGAGGATTTGCTCCGCAAAACACACGCGGCGAGAAAAGCAACAGCAAAACCCTGTCTTGAAGGAAAGAATTAAGGTGGCCTGGGATAAAAGCGGCTGGACAGCGAGCCTGGGAGAATCCCGACTGGGCAGGAGGATGGGGGCTCCCGGGAGGCGCTTTTCCAGAGCAAAGCAGCGTTCATGGAGCCGCTGGTTCAGGGTGTGAGTCTGTAACGGGTGCACAGAAAAATCACCAAGCAGCCAGAAATCACACAACTGTTCACTCCAGGAAAACAGAAAGTGGCGAGAAAGGAAATGTAACTGTAGTACACTACACAGCTCAGCTGTGAATAGCATCCATGAAGTCGAAACGGCTGCCGCAGGCGGCGCAGCTGGGAGACAGGCAGAGGCATCGCGCAGCCGATATCTCGACAGGAAGTCAGCGTGTCTAGAACGGATGGGTTAGGAAATAGCAAGAAAAGCTGCTCAGAAGGAACCGAAGCGTTTTCAGTGTGCGGGGACAGATGGCCACTGTTGATAAAAGTTTAAGTATGTTTTTAGAATCTGTCCGTGTTATTTTGCAAGAATTTAAATTTTGTTAAAATGACAAACACAAAAGTTTGATGAGACAAAAACGATGTCACGCCAGATGATCGACCGATCACAATACAGAATTCTCTCTCTCAGATATCACTCTTTTTTTTGGAGACGGAGTCGTAGTCTCACTCTGTCACCAGGCTGGAGTGCAATGGCGACCTCCAGCTCTACCTTGCACCTCCAACTCCCCTGGTTCAAGGGATTCTCCTGCCTCCCAGCCTCCCGTGCTTCGGGACTGCTTTGCTCCCTCCCATCTTAATATTTTATTTTTAGTAGGGGCGAGGTTCACCATGTTGTCAAGGATGGTCTTAATCTCTGACAACTAACCTCCCTCCCGACCTTGGCCTCTCAAAGAGATGCTGGAAGTTCCCGAGGCGTGGCTCCGTCAACCAACCACCCACCACATTTTTTTACTCCTACTACACTCAGGGAAGACCCATTCCTGCCCCTAAGGGAGAGGGGCTGTGACACCAATGCGGGCGAGGGCAGACCGCCAGTGGCGAAGGCAGACTGTCTAAGCACACAGCTTCCCTCTCCTGCCACAGGCATCGCTGTGCTGTGATAAGTGAGGCCCAACTGGAATATCACAACAAGATCAAGATCAGAAAGAACAAGAAATAACGGAGAAAGCCTCTACCCCAGTGAAGCTACTTTTTGCTTAAAGAGAAACGAATCATCCAAGGTAGGAGGCATACTGATGCCCCGTGCCGAACAGGTTTACATCCACATAGACGAACGCTTCTCTAGTCCTTTCCCAGCTCTTCTCAGGCCCACAGGTGCCCCTTACACATCCAGGAGTCCCTGAGAAGCCCACCATAGCTCAGAGACACACTAACCAGAGGCTCCAAAGAGGCACACAGAGGTGGGTCTGGTGGTGGGACTACTCTGCCCAAACCATGTTGGGCACTCCCTCGAAGATGAGCACCGGCCTTCTAATGGCAGCTCCAAGGAAGTGGGTGTCCTCTCCCTCTAGGCGTGCTCCCCTGCCCACACTGAGCCAGGTCTCCGCGAAGATACACACAGGTCCCAGGGGAGCCTGAGCGAGATGCGAGGTCCCATCCATGCCTCCACCCCAGGCCCCAAACAGCTCAATGCCTGCCTGTGCCCATCTGCTCGGGAGCACAGTGAGCATCCTGGACACCCCAATGTCTGGCTGGAGCTTGTTACATCCTTTCTGAGCAGGCAGGATGAGATCAGGACTTTGCCCAGGCTCCAGTAGAGGTTTCCTTTGGGGGACCTAGCGGTTGGTTCTGCCTGAATGCATCCGAGCCAGGGTTCTGATGAGCTCTGGAAAACTCTTCTAACGAAAGCCAGAGAAACTGAGGTAGAAGTTACCTCGATACACAGCTAACAATGAATGCAAAAGGTATAACTCAAAAGAGTAAGATTAAAATCAGACACCTCTTTTTTTTGAGTTGATAGAACATTATAAAATTCAATAATGGACACTAAAGATTTGTTTCACTGCATGTAGGTTTTACTCAAAGAAAAAAAGACTAAACAGACATTAAATTCCAGTTAATGGGCCAGGCGTGGTGGCTCAGGCCTGGAATCCCAGCATTCTGGGAGGCTGAGGCGGGCGGATCACTTGAGTCGAGGGGTTAGGAGCCAGCCGAGCCAACATGAGTGAAACCCGTCTCTACTAAAATACAAAATTAGCCAGGTGTGATGGCATTCCATATGGCTCCAGGTACTCAGGAGGCTGAGGCAGGAGAATCACTTGAACCTGGGAGGTGGTGGCTGCAGGGAGCCAAGATGGTGACACTGCACTCCAGCCTGAGCAACAGAGTGAGATTCCCTCTCAAAAAAAACAAAAACAAACAAACAAAAACCAACTTATAGTTAATGACTTGTGATGGCTCAGGCCAGTAATCCCAGCATTTTGGGAGGCTGAGGTAGGCAGATCCCTTGAGCCCAGGAGTTCAAGATCAGCCTGGCCAACATGGCAAAACCTCATCTCTATCTCTACAAAAACATACAAGATTAGCCAGGTGTGGTGGTGCACGCCTGCAGTCCAACTGCTTGGCGGAAGCTGAGGTGAAATAAACGAGCCTGATGAGGTTGCAATGAGCAAAGATCATGCGACAGAGCGAGACCCTGCCGAAAAAATAATCATCCTAGTGAATGCTGGGCACATGAATTTTACTGGTACTGCACATTTTGGACATTACATAATAAAAGTTAAAAATCATGAGACAACATGATACATGATTTTTATTTATTTAGTTATTTATTATTTATTTAGTTTTGAGACAGAGTTTCACTCTTGTTGCTCAGACTGGAGCGCAGTGGCCTGATCTTGGCTCACTGCAACCTCTACCTCCTGGGTTCATGTGATTCTCCTGCCTCAGCCTCCCGAGTAGCTGGGATTACTGGCGCCCGCCCCTATACCCAGTTAATTTTTATATTTTTAGTAGAGATGGGGTTTCACCATGTTGGCCTTGCTGGTCTCAATCTCTTGACCTGTTGGTCACCCTGGCCTCCCAAGTGCTGGACCTGGCGTGGCACCACCATCACCGGCCGGCAGCACTTTTCAAGAGTGCAGGTGGCCATCCCTGGGACCCAACAAGTCCACCTGGGATTTATCCATATCCAGGCTCCAGTATCGCAAACGATGGGCACAGGAGACCATTCACTGCAACAACGAAAAGCAAAAGACTGGGAGTCATAGAAAGATGGTGCCAGCAGGGAAGAGCCCAGCAGGACCTGCAGGAAACAGGGGCGGCAGGTCCCCCGGGAGGGCCTTGGGCCTGAGGAGAGGAGAAAACACCTTCTCTGTATGACGCTTTGTGCTTTTTGAAGGCTGAACCACATGCATTTATTGCCCAGTTCAAAAACAGTCATTTAAGAGACAACCAAAACTCTTAACCACATGCCCGGCTATTCTTCAATGCACTGTGGCCAGAATGAAGCTCCCTCCTCCTTCCTCCCTCCTTCCTGGACCAAACCCCGCTCCCCTCACGTCACTGTAGAGAACTGGCCTTCAACCACTGCCGGCTGCCCAGGCAAGACAGAAAAACCAGGCCTCCAGGGCCGACCCAGGGGCACTCTGAGGGCCAGGCAGCGGGGCACTCACGGTGATGATGTCCAGGATGCTGAGCAGGCTGTGGACGCTGTCTCCCGCCAGAACCTCTTTCACCACCACCTCGGTGCCGTCCTGCGATTGGAGAGCAGAGTGGGCGCCGTCAGGTCCCGGGCCGTGACTGCGGGGCCTGGCGGAGGCTCAGCCCAGCCCAGCGCAGTGGGGCCACGGGCCTGCACCTCTGAGGCGCCATGACAGCAGCAAGTGCCTCGGATGGAGGGCAGGGGACGAGACAGACCCGCTGGCCTCAGGGGTACAACATGCAGGAAGCAGCATGCAAAGGAAAGGCGAAGGAGGGAACCCACCTCCATCTCGACTACGTCTTCTGGGGTGGACTGAGGCAAAAGCTCGCAGAGCCTGTTTGTTTGCTGAACTAACTATAAGGGCTCCGAGGACCGATTCAGTTAGTACCAGCCTAAATTCCAGAACTTTGATATAATTTTCCATTAGGTAAAAAAAAAAAAGAAACGAAACCACATTCTTTTGGTGATTTAACAATGTAGGCACTTCATCTCAGCTTGACCCAGGAAAATTCTTTATGAAGTTGCCCAAATCTGGCCCCAGTCCCCTCCATGAGCCCCTCCCATCTAGTCCAAAGGCCAGAGGGACACGGGTTCTGGTCCTTGAGGAGGCCCCGCACGAGCGGCAACAAAAGCCTCTGCTTCACCAGCTGGGCGGCCCCATCCTCAGAAGCTACTGGCTCCCGCTTCCCCAGATGGGGGAACCAAGCCCCTTTCCCTCCTAACAACCCATCAAGTCCAGCTACAGACGAAGCGACAAACCTGAGAACCAAACACTTTGCCCAGCAGCACTTTTGGTCTAGAAGCCCCAACAGGCAGTGCCAAAGCTGGCATGGGGTCAGTGCCCACTGCCGGGACCACAGTTGGCAGGAGCCCTGCAGGTCAGGGCGATGATCACACAAAGCCCAGGGTTTGCTAAGTGTGTGCTTTCAATGGGAACAAGCAATGAGGAGTCTGGGTGTCGCAACTGCCTGGACAGACAAAGCCACGCCACCCTGCGGGGGAGCCACACACGCCGAAGGCTGCGGCAGGGTCTGGCCCAGCTCCCACCCCTGAGCAGCGATTCAAAGGGCAGAATTCAACAGAGGCAGGAAACAAGTATTGAGGTCCTACATGGATTCATACCTGAATTTTTTTTTTTTTTTGAGACAGGGTCTCGCTCTGTCGCCCAGGCTGCGGTGCAGTGGCGTGAACACAGCTCACCGCAGCCTCGACCTCCCAGACTCAAGTGATCCTCCACCTCGGCCCCCAAGTAGCTGGGACCACAGGTGCTACCACCATGCCTGGATAATTATTTTTTACTTTTTGTAGAGATGGAGTCTCACTATGTCGTCCAAGCTGGTCTCCAACCTGTGGGCTCAGGCGATCTTCCCACCTTGGCCTTAATTATTTTCTTACAATTAAAATAATTTAATTTTGTTAGAAACCTGAAAATAGAGCAAGGTCTCAATTGATCATGGCAAATCAATACAGTGACTTAGTACTAAAATCAAAGGGAGTATTCCGAGGACTTGGAAGAAACATTTAAAACAGCTGCCAGGCCCAGGCCTCATGCCTGCAATTCCAGTGCTCTGAGAGGCCAAGAAGGGAGAGTTATCTGAGCACAGGGTGCCTGACCAGCCTGAACTTGTGGTGGGAGACTCCATCTCTACAAAAAAATTTTAAAAGTGAGGTGGGCGTGGTGACACACATCTGTAATCCCAGCTGCTCGAGAGGCTGAGGCATGAGCATCGCTTGAGCCCAGGAAATCGAGGCCTCAGTGAGCTTAGAGTGCACCACTGCACTCCAGCCTGGGTGACAGAGTGAGACCCTGTCTCAAGAAATTAAATAAAATGTAATAAAAATAAAAATGGTGAGTTTTCCCCCAAAGAAATTAAAATAAAAATTTTGCCTCACTTTTCAGTGGGAAACGTTTAAGAACCTGAGATGACAGACGTGGAGGTGAGTGCCCCGCCACCCTGCGACTCATAGCGTCCTGGATGCAGACCTCCAGCCGCCCGTCCTGCACCACACAGATGCTGGGGTCTGGTGCCCCGGGCCGGAAGACGTGCTCCCCCTTCTGCAGCTGCACAAAGACGATGTGTTTGCAAAGCTCCAGGAACAGCGGCTTCTCGAAGTGGCCCAGGACCCTGCAAGAGCCAGAGGGTGCTGTGGGACGGCCTTCCAGGGGAGGAGGATGGTCTCCGCCAGAGTCTCGAGAGCTCACAGCCACCGACCCCACTGGTGCCAGGCCTTGTGCTGTGGGTCCACGCGGCTGACCAACAAACCACACGGCATCACTGCCGAACACAACTGTCAACTTCTGAAATTCCCATGAGCCTGTTTTCCATCAGCTCAGAGAACTTCTTGACCCGTGAACCTGAGCCACACGCACACGGGAGGAAGGCAAAGGTGGCCTCCAGGATGGTGAGCTGGGCCAGGGAGTGGAAGGGGTGCAGTCCAGGGGCCAGTCAGCAAGACCGGAGCACAGAGCAGAACCCAGGCTCCAGACTTTGGATCCACCACACCGTTCTCACTCTTGCTCTGGGTTCATTGCTGAAGATGAAATACTGGAAATTGTTCAACAGAACAAGAAAGACCTGGTGAAGGAGCCAGCAGACCATGAGGCCCTGCCACGGGGCACAGACACCAGCAGCCCCACGATGGGCTGCCAGCATCCCTGGCAGGCGGCCAGCTGGAGCCAGAGTGCAGTGAAGCCCGGGCCGAGGCTGCAGCAACCCCTCGGGGCTCATCCCTGCTCTTCCTTACCGAACATTTTTCAGCATGTACAGAACTTCCGATGGTAGGTGAGAATTCTTCACGTCAAACTCCGTGAGGTCGGCCTCAGCAGGGAGAAGTGGGGCTCCACTGGTGCAGGGCGGGTATTCCTTCTTGAAACGCAGAATCCTACAGGCAGAGACACAGTAGCCTTGAGCAGACCAGGCAGGTTCAAAACCCACAGCGTCAGCGGCCGACACGCCAGGCAGCTCAGGGTCGAGGAGGCCAGCACCGTGGGGGGCACCCCAGGCAGGATGTGGTCTGAGGGACACTCAGTACCTCTTGGCCAGGCAGCACCGTTCACTCTTCCTGGCCCGCTGCGGGGCAGTCTTGGCGTTCCTCGGGGTGTTGGGGAGCGTGGTCACCTGCAGAGCCTAGGGAGACACCAGGCACTGACCCTGCAAGCGCGAGGAGTCCAGGCTCTTAGATCACGGGGTCGGTCACCGAGGAACCTGCCTTGAGCTCGCGGCCCAGCTTCAGCTCACAAGTCTGGCTGTGCCATTTCCCCATTTTGTGTCATCCATTCCAAAACTCCAGGGCTTCCTTCCATTCCTTCCATCCATTCTTTTCCATTCCACTAAAATCACCACCACTGTCCCCACAAACCTTCCCCCATCACTTCCCCCTCGACCTGGGGCCCCACTGCCTTCTATTATATCTGGAACAGTCTTCTTCCCTTTTCTCAGGCAGTGCCTGCTTGATTGCCCAGAACAGCAGAGCCTGAGTCCACCCCTGCATGCTGTGGAGCCACCCTCCCCTCAGGCACCACCTGCTGCCCTTCGGTCCAGAGCTGTTGGCCTCACGGCTTTCCTCCCAGGCCCTCCGCTTCCCTGTCCTCTGTGGGGCCACTGGATGATGGTCGACACTCAACAGATCGCCCCGCGCCCTGTCCTGGCCGCCTAAGCCTGTTTCAGACCCAGCGTACAGCAGCCCTAACTCATCTGCCCTTTCACAGTACTTAACGCTGATGAGAACAGATGAGCCACAGACACCCACTCCCTCCCCTCTTGAGTTTCTCAATTTTCTTTCTTTCTTTTTTTTTTTGGCGGCAGTTTCGCTCTTGTTGCCCAGGCTGCAGTGCAGTGGCACCATCTCAATTCACCACAGCCTCTGCCTCCCGGATTCAAACGTTTCTCCTGCCTCAGCCTCCCGAGTAGCTGGGATTATGAAGCCCACCACCGCGTAGCTAATTTTGTATTTTCAGTAGAGGCGGGGTTTCACCATGTTGGCCAGGCTGGTCTCCAAACTCCTGACGCTTGCCATGGTCGGCCCACCTCAGCCTCCCAGCGTGCTGGGATTACAGGCGTGAGAATTACACCGGCCGAGGAGTGTTTCAATTTTCGTGAGAAGAACATGAATTAGCTGTACAACCAGAGAAAGGTAACAAAGATTGCTTTAAAGGGATCAGTCTGTGTGGTTTCTGTGAAGCTTCTGGGTGGTCTGTCGAGCACTTCCTGGGCCCTTTAGGAGTGCAAGGAGGCGGCCAGGGGAGGCCACTGACAACCCAACTAGCCAAAGCCCAGGAAGGGTTAAACCAAGGGTGCTTATTCTCCAGATCGGGGCTTGTTGAACTCGCATTCCTGAGCCCCGGCCCAGGGATCTGTGTCTAGGTTCCGGAACCACCCAGACACTCAAAGTGAGCCACGCAGCTTTTAGCTTAGATCACACATGCCGGTAACCAGGGAACTTAGCCCCTCCAATCCCAGGGGATGGACTCTGTCCTCAGTCTAGCACCCTAAAGCCTGGCAGAGACCTCCAAGCTCAGCACCAGAGTCAGAAACCTCTGGCAGAAGCGTGAGGCCTTCTGCACCCACCGGGCCCCAGCGATGTTCTTACAAAGCAGCTTTCTGCTCTCATTTCTTGTTAAAATAAACATCCACTCTAGGGGCAGACGGGACCTTCTCTCCCCTCTGGCCACTGTCCACCCTGAACATTCCAGACTGCCCTTCAGGCCAGGGGAGCGAGGAAGGCCTGAGAAGAGGTGAGGGGGCTTATTTCTGGGTAAAACACGCTGGATTCAGCTGGAGGAAGCAGACACCATTCGGCACGATTTATAACGTTCCCCAAACCCTGAGCCTGGTGGCAGAGCTGGGAAGCCGGGGACACGGCAGCACACGCCAAGCACTGCCCGGACTGGGGGAGCCCACAGCAGGAGGGGTCCCTCCCGCAGGGGCCTGCTCCGGGAAGCCGTGTGCAACTCAACCTGGGGCCCCAAGCACCAGCTACCTTCCTCATGATCTTCCGGCCATAAAACATCACTTTGTCTCTCTTTCGGAACCGGTACTGAGGAGTGGGCTGCGCTTGTCCTGCAGGGATGAGGCCGCGGCCTGGTGGGGAGCAGTGGCTGGGCCTGGTCCTGGACATGCAGGTGTGCACAGTCAGTACTCTCGTCCCCGCCAGTACCTGGCCATACTCAGACAGCCTGAGGGAGGGGCCTGGTGGCTGGGCTGCTTACTCCAACAAGGGCTCTCTCTTCTTCCCACTGAAGCCTTGCTCAGGAGAGGAGAACAGGAAGGGCTCTGAACAGACTTGGCTTCCTGGAACTGACGTGCTCAGCCTGAGCCCAGATGGGCCACTGGATTCTAGCCAAACCCACCGTGGACTTGAGGACCCCTCCCAGGGGCTCAAAACACATCCCAAGGCACCCACGCTTTCCCCCAACCCCCCAGGCCAGAGTCAGAACCAAGATACTCACGAAATTGGCTAAGCCTTCTGAACGTGAAAAGAATGAGAACACCAGCCAAGGCCAGGGCCAGGAGGGCTCCAACCGCAATCCCCGTCAGCTGGCCAAGAGTGGGGACATGGTGCCCATCAGCAAGGCCACAAAACTAACCCTAGCCCTAAGCCTGCCCCCACCCCAACCACAGGCTGGCAGGAATGAGCCAGGGGATGGGGGCAGGGAGAGGTGAAAAAGGCCACGGCCCATCAGGTCTGGCCCCAGGGAAGCGTGAGGTGATTACCATGGTGGACGGTGAACCTTCCTCCGTGAACCACAGCCCCCAAGAGTGCAGAGCGGTGCCCAGGCAGAAGCCAGCCTGTAGCAGAGAGCATGGGGTCAGGCGAGCATGGATGGGCTTCCCAGCCCAGACTTGCTCAGAGCAGCAAGGTGAGAGCTGGGACTTAGAAGAGAAGTCAGCAGCCCCGGAGACCCAGCAAGCAGTGATCTCACCCGGGTGCCGGGGTCCTCTGAGCCCCCCGCTATGAAGCATTCAGAGAGCAATCTGGCTTCCTCGGTCACTGGGACACAGCGGGGCAGGGCCGTGACTCACACACCTGCATGCTGGCGACACGATCCCTGGGATGCAGGTCTCAGGGAGCAGGCCCGGCGACAGGGGAGGCCAAGGCCCCCTCTCAGTGTCCCCTCAGCCCCAGCAGGAGCAGTGCTCGAAACCCCTATGAGCCATCTGCATTCTGAGAACATTTAACACCAGTTCACATGCCAGACAAGGAGGCAGCGGCGGCCGAGAGGGAGGCCGAGAAGGCTCTGTATGCTGCCATCTCCTGGAGCAGCCGGACTTCAGAAGTCCAGGGAAGTCCAGGTCCGCGGGAGGGAGGGAAGAGAGGGTGAGGACAGGATGCTGAGTGAGCGACAGCAGAAGGACGATGGTGGCTCCCCAAGAAGTGAAAGAGAAAACAAGAAGACACCAGCCAGACAAGGCAGCCCTCTCCATTCCTGCCGGCATCACATCTTCCTCCCAGGCAGCCAGGAACTGGATAGGGCAGGGGCCACTGGTTCAGCCTGCAAGTTTCCACACAAGAGCCGAGGCCTAAGGCAGCACCCACCCCCATCTCCTGCTACAGAGAAGCAGGACTCCCATCCAGCAGAAAAAAGAATCCAGGGAAGAGGCCGGGGCCCAGCCCAGTGGCTCATGCAATCAACTTTGGGAGGCGAGGTGGGGCGGATCACAAAGGTCAGGAGATCAAGACCATACAGCTAACATGGGTGAAACCCGTCTCTACTAAAAAAATTCAAAAATTAGCGAGGCGTGGTGGGCCGGGCACCTGTAGTCCCAGCTATTGGGAGAGCTGAGGCAGGAGAATAGTGAACCGGGGAGGCCGGAGGAGCTTGCAGTGAGCCAACACTGTGCCACTTGCACTCCAGCCTGAAGCTGACAGAAGCTGAGACTCAGTCTCAAAAAAGAAAAAGAAATCCAGGGGAAGTTGGAAGAGCACTCAGACGCATTTCAAAGACACAATTCTGCACCAAGACTGAATGAGGATGTGCCCAGAAAGCTGAGCCCTTTGAACTTGGTTCAGAAGGCAAATACAAGCCCTGGGAGCTTCTGCTTCAGGACAGGGGCACACCTACGCTCACTCTCAATCAGTGGGGTGCACACAAGCACCTACAACCATGTCCTTCACTTAAGGAAGCGAAGTGAGTCCCTCTGAGCCCAGCAACCGCTTCTGGGACAGATTATCCAAGGAAGGCCTATCATGCAATGGCCCATGACCTGGTCACACGCTCTCCTGCAGTGGAGCAGCTCAGCCTTTTCTAGCTTTTCACTGTTGCTTTAATGGGTCCAGTTTTCTGGTTTAGGAAAAAAGGCCTTTGTGATGTGGCTACAGACGTCTGACTAAGAAAAAGATTCTAAGGCCCGGCACAGTGGCCCATAGCTGTAATCCCAGCACTTTGGGAGGCCTAGGCAGGCAGATCACGAGGTCAAGAGTTCGAGACCAGCCCTGGTAGCATGGTGAGGCTCCTGGTCTCTACTAAAGAATACAAAAATTAGCTGGATTGTGGTGGTCCAGCATAGTCCCAGCTACTGGGGAGGCTGAAGGAGCAGGAGAATCCGCCAGACAGGGCCGGAGGCGCAGTGAGCCAAGATCACACCGTGCACTCAGGCTACCAGTGTGACAGAGCAAGACTTAAGATCTTGGGGAAAAAATAAAAAAGAAAGAAAAAGATTCTAAGCAAAATCATCAGGCAAAGTCCTTAGGGAAAACTGGAAGTAGCAATTGTGACCTTAGGGGAAGAAAAGACAAGGCCTCAGGCAATGCCCATGGGCCACCGCTGGCTGTACCCCCCCAACTCTGTGAAAAAATGCCCATGGGGCACCACTGGCTGTCCTCGCTGTGAACTCACGCGTCTAACACGCGCTGGCAGCTGTGACAGGCGGCAGAGAGGGGCCAGAACCACCACTCCCATAGTCCTCAGGCACCAAGAAGCCACGGGGCCAAAGAGCGCGGCAGAGCAGACGCCAAGAGGACCCTTCTCTGGGTCCAGAAATGCCCCCCAACTGGGAAGTCCAGGGATCCGGCCCCCTGAGTTACATACCTCTGGGCCGTCATCTTTCTCTTCCTCCATGGACAGAAACAGAAAAAACAGCCTGAGAAAATCAGACAGCCTGAGGCAAACAAGGGCACACCTCTACCCGCTTTCACGCTCACACCCGGACAGCTGTGGACTCAGACTTCTCCCTGGGTTCCTTTTCAAGTCAAATCACGTTTCACTGAAAGGAAAATCCTGCTGAAAAAGTCTGTTCTACAGGAAGAGCAGGTGTCTTTTGAGAAGCGTCTGTCGTCTGTTAGGAGCCACTTCCTTCCCTCTGTAAACAGCCCTCACGTGGCTGTCCTGGAACCCACAACAGCAGCCAAGAGGCCAGGGGCTTCCCGGCTCAAGCAGGTCAAGAGGAGCCAGGACCAGCGCGGCGTGGGTGGGGGCAGCGCTGCCTTCCGGAAAAGCACGGTTGGAGGAGAGGTGACGCTGGCGGGGCGTGGATCCGGGTTGTGGGCGTGCCGCAGGGGGCGTGGATCGGGGTGTGGGGGTGCCGCTGGGGAGGGGGTGCAGGTGGGGAGGGGGTGGATCTGGGGTGTGGGGATGCCGCTGGGGAGGGGGGTGCAGCTGGGGAGGGGAGTGCAGTGGTGAGCGCGTGGATCCGGGTTGTAGGGGTGACGCTGGGGGGGCGTGGATCGGGGTGTGGGGGTGCCGCTGGGGAAGGGGGTGTAGCTGGGGAGGGGGTGGATCCGGGGTGTGCTGGGGGTGCCGCTGGGGGCGACTTCCGCGTGGGGTGAGAGGCCGCCTGCGAGGGTGACCGGGCCGGAGGGCTCAGCGCACAAGCCAGACGTGCTGGGTCCAAGATTATTAATTTGGGGACCGCGAGGGGCTCGAGTCCTCCCACACCACTGCCCGGCCTGCGGGGAACCCAGACAGACCCGGCCCTCCCGGCTACAGGTCCCGGGCTTTCCCTGCGCGGTTGCCGGCTCCGCTCAGAGGAGCGGCGCCCAGCGGAGGGGTCAGAAAGGCCGGGTCGCGGCGTCCGTCTCGAGTCCAGCGCCCGCGTCTTCCTCGACCTCCCGACGCCACCTCAGTGCCTCAGGGGGACTGGGCTCCCGGGACACCGCCGGCCACCAGGCGGACGAACACAGGCAGGCAGTGGCAGGCAGTGGCGGGCAGTGGGGACGCCAGACTACCTCGCTGAGGGCGGCCACTCATCCGCGCGCCCCGCTGACCGCGCGCCGCCCGACCCGCGCGCCCGCCCCGACCGCGCCCGCCCGACCCGCGCGCCCGCCCGACCCGCGCGCCCGCTTCCCGACCCGCGCCCGGTGGCGTGCCGAGGCCGCCCTCCCAGACTGGGGCCGTTATTGGACGCAGCGGCCGCGGCCAATCGGAGCCGCTCTTGCTGCGACGCGGCGGTCGGAAGCCGAGTGAGGTCGAGGTCGGGTCGGCGCCGGAGCTGTAGAGGGGCAACTTGGAGCTGGTGCTGAGTCTCCGGTCCAGGTGAGTCTGTCGGATTGGAGCGGGCGCCGCGCGCGGCCAGGGGCGGGGCTGGCCGGGTTCCCGGGGCCGCGACTACCCGCCGTCTCCTCCCGCAGGGCGGGGCATGGGCGTCCTGGCCGCAGCTGCGCGCTGCCTGGTCCGGGGCGCGGACCGGATGAGCCAGTGGACAAGCAAGCGGGGCCCGCGCAGCTTCAGGGGCCGCAAAGGCCGGGGCGCCAAGGGCATCGGCTTCCTCACCTCGGGCGGGAGATTCGTGCAGATCAAGGAGATGGTCCCGGAGTTCGTCGTCCCGGATCTGACCGGCTTCAAGCTCAAGCCCTACGTGAACTACCGCGCCCCTGAGGGCGAGGAGACGCCCCTGACGGCCGCGCAGCTGTTCAGCGAAGCTGTGGCGCCTCTCATCGTACAGGACTTCAAAGACGGTACCTTCGACCCCGACAACCTGGAAAAGTACGGCTTCGAGCCCACACAGGAGGGCAAGCTCTTCCAGCTGTACCCCAGGAACTTCCTGCGCTAGCGGGGCGGGGGGCTGCGAGGTGGAGGCATCCCCGGGGAGGGGCGGCCTGCCCTCATCTCGTTTCTATTAAAGGCCTTTGCCAGCTCGACGGTGTTTGTTTTTTGGCCTCAGGTCATGGCAAAGTGTGCAACATGACAGATTTCAGTGCAGGCACCTAAGCAGAGTTCTCATGCAGACTCCGCACTGTGACCCTCTTTGGAGAAAGAATTTACAAGGCAGATTGTGCCGGATGACAACACTGGTCAGTTCATCCCCCAAATTACCCAGGGAACAAAGATGAGGGTCTCACTCTGCTGCCCAGGCTGAGCACTCGTGGGCTCAAATGATCCGCCCGCCTCAGCCTCCCAAAATGCTGGGATTACAGGTGTGAGCCACTGCGCCCAGCCCAGGAAAATTTCTTGTTGCAATCTGACATATATTGGCATGTTGTGTTGTATCATCAGAAAAGAAGAAAGGGATAAGGCCAGGCGCGGTGGCTCACGCCTGTAATCCCAGCACGTTGGGAGGCCGAGGCGGGAGGATCACAAGGTCAGGCGTTCAAGACCAGCCTGGCCAGCATGATGAAACCCCGTCTCTACTAAAAATACAAAAATTAGCCAGGCCTGGTGGCATGCACCTGTAGTCCCAGCTACTCAGAAGGCTGAGGCAGGAGAATCGCTTGAACCCAGGAGGCGGAAGTTGCAGTGAGTCAAGATCGTGCCACTGCACTCCAGCCTGGGCAACAGAGCGAGACTCCGTCTCAAAAAAAAGGAAAGGATAAAACTGCATGTTTTTTGCTTGTGGTCACCTATATGGCATTAGTAAATGCTGAGGATTTGACAAATTGTGGCCTGTACTTCAACCACAGTTCCTCCCAGAGAGACAAGAGCCCTCATGGCAGGAGTTGGATGTAACACACCCAGTTTGTTCACACACCTAAAGTCACCATCTGTCCAGTATTTGGGAGCTAACCCCTGTGGATGCTGCAGTGATGACTGTTCCCTACAGAGTTCACATATTTCAAGTTGGTGACCCCCAAGGCAACTCGGAACACACACTCCCTTTTATTTATCTGCACAGGGATCCAATACAGGTTGAGCATCATTATCCAAAATGCTTGGGGCTGGGCACCGTGGCTCACACCTGCAATCCCAGCACTTTGGGAGGCTGAGGCAGGTGGGTCACCTGAGGTCAGGAGCCTGGCCAACATGGTGAAACCCCGTCTCTAATAAAAATACAAAAATTAGCCAGGAATGTTGGCACAGGCCTGTAATCCCAGCTACTCCGGAGGCTGAGGCAGGACAATCACTTGAACCTGGGAGATGGAGGGCAGTGAGCCGAGATGGAACCACCAAGATTGAGCCACTGCACTCCAGCCTGGGTGACAGAGCAGGACCCTAAAAAAAAAAAAAAAAAAAAAAAAGGCATGGCTAATCCCAGCACTTTGGGCGGCAGAGGTGGGCAGATCACCTGAGGTCTGGAGTTCGAGACCAGCCTGACCAACACGGAGAAACCTTGTCTCTACTAAAAATATACAAAATTAGCTGGGCATGGTGGTGGATGTCTGTAATCCCAGCTACTCAGGAGGCTGAGGCTGGAGAATCGTTTGAACTCGGGAGGCAGAGGTCGCAGTGAGCGGAGATTGTGCCATTGCACTCCAGCCTGGGGAACAAGAGCAAAACTCCATCTTGAAAAAAAACAAAGCCTGGAACCAGAAATGTTTTGGATTTCAGTTTTCAGATTTTGGAATATTTGCATGTACATAATGAGATATCTTGGAGGTGAGATACAAGTCTAAACATGAAATTCAATTTTGTTTCATATACACCTTATACACATAGCCTGACGGTAGTTTTATACAATATGTATGTTTTTTAGGCTAGTCAAGTGAAGCTATGAGAGAAGGAACAAATCTGTAACTGGTTGTCATTGTTTACACAGTATTTTTATTATTTATTTATTTTTTAGAGATGAGTCTTGCTCTGTTGCCCCTCGCTCACTGCAGCCTCGACGTCCTGGGCCCAACAATCCTCCTGCCTCAGCCTCCCAAGTGGCTGGGGCCATAGGCACGTGCACCACACCTGGCAAACTTTTTTTCACTTTTTATAGAGACTGGGTTTTGCTATGTTGCCCAGGCTGGTCTTGAACTCCAGGCCTCAAGCAACCCTCCTGCCTCAGCCCCTCCCAAAGTGTTGGGATTATAGGCCACTGTGCCTGTGCTCAGTATTTTTAATAATATATGCAACTCATCACATGAGTTCAGCTGTGGGATTTTCCAAAAGTTTTGGGATTTCGCATTTTTGGACTGGCTGTGCTAAATCTATACGAGCACTTCTGGTGCCATGATGAGGCATTAAATGTTCATTTAAAACATGTTATAAAGTCATGTTTTTCAAAAAACTTCATTTAATATAAATAGTTGCTTAAACAAGTATGAAAGGCTGAAAGTCAAAATCTACCTGAAAAACTTAACAAATCTGCAAGCTGGGAACTGAGTCTCTTCCCCACTGTCTGCCAGAGAGAATCACCCAGTCCATTTTCAGGGGCCTGGCAGGGAAGTTGATTTAAGAGAAGTCAACGGCTTTTCTGACTACACTGTGGATTCCATCAGTGCACAGGCGCCTGCAGGGCTGCAGTAAGCATCTCCGATGAGGTGGTCCGGGGCATTCACTCAGTCTCTCTCCTGGTCTCCTTATGGGAAGCGGCTTCATGATTTCAAGCTCTGTTCCCCTCCCACTCCCAGAGGTGGAGCGCATGGTCATAGAAGGAGCAGGTGGCCAGGAGGCTGAAGGTCGAGTCTGCTTCTTCCGGGTTCACGCCACAGTCACGCGTGGTGGCTGCTGTAGCCTGCAGCCAGGTGCCGTTCTTCCTCATGCGCTCTGTGAGTGGCTTCATTCCACTCTGGGGTCTGGCATGGCCCGCCCCATCGCTATTCTCTGTGCATTCATGACAGGGTGTTGGCAACTCGCCTGCACCCTTCAGGTCTGCCGTCTTGGTTCCTAGGTTGCTAGGAGAGGACCACGAGGGGGCCCGCTGCAGAGAACGGAAGAGCAGCCAGGACCAGTCGGCTCCATACACCAGTGAGTTAGGCAATGTGTGGGATGCCAGGACCGTCGCCTCCTGCTTCTCCTCTGGAGTGAGAGATCAGAGAACCCAGGAAATACAACATCACCCAGAGCCTCTCCCCAACCTGTCATGCCTGACAGGGAGACTCCACCAAGAACAGCCCCTCACAGGTCAGCACGTGTTTCCTGAGGAGCCGCCGTGTCACGCAAAGGAACCAGCAAGACCTGGGCAGATGCTGGAGAAGAAACAGACCGTCACCTTGCAGTGCACACGCCTGTGTGCCTCCAAGAGAATCATCAGGCAGGGCTACAGAACCACACTTGAAGGTGAGGAACACAGCAAAAGCCTGAGGGGGGAAAGACCTCGGTTAACACTTAAAACCAAAGGACGAAGGAGTTTTAGCCAGCTGCGAAGGAAGGGGATGTCTGAGGAACAGGCGGCGTGTACAGCAGAGGTGAGGAAGTCCACGGCTCGCAGGGGGAACCGCAAACAGGCGGCCGTGGCACTGCCAGTGAGGGACAGTGGGCTGGAGGGTCCCAAGCATGCAGGGCCCGCACGCCCTGTTTCACTGGGTTCGCATTTTGGAAAGGAGCCGCCGGACAAGGTTAAGCCGCAGCAGCTGCTTTAGAGAAGTTGCTGGTCGGGCCGGTGGCTCAAGCCTGTAATCCCAGCACTTGGGAGGCCGGTGACGGGCGGATCAATGGCGGGTCAGAGATCGGTGACCATCCTTCTGGCTAACACGCAGAAACCCCGCCTCTACTAAAAAATACAAAACTAGATGTATGGTGGTGGCGGGCTACTCCCAGCTAATGGGAGGCTGAGGCAGGAGGCCTGTCACGAGCCCGGGAAAGCGGAGCGGGCACAGATCCCACTACACGCACCTGCAGCCTGGCGACATGTGCGAGACTCGCCTCAAAAAAAGAGAAGTTGCTATGGCAACTGTGAGGGCGGGGGGCAGCCCTGGAAAGAGGCCACCACCGACCGCCTCCGAGAGCGCACAGCAACAGACCCCACAGCAAGAGGGAATGACGAGGTGCGGCCAAACCCGAGGCGGTCTGGAGTCTAGCAGGCAAGGCCAGGGCTGGCAGGGGCGGTCGCGGAGAGCAACTGGAAGGTGAGCCAGGGGCTGCAAGGCTGGGCGGCCACTCAGGCTCTGAAAGGGCTGCCACCGCTACCTCTGAAGTCCAGGGACTGATGCCAGCAGTGACCGCAATCAGAACCAGAATAAGTGCTGAAGAAGAAGGGCTGAGGGCAGAACAGGATGGCACTGGATCACACAATGTGCCGAGGATGTACAGGCCCGGCCCAGGGAGGCCCAACCCTGGGCCCAGGGCTTCCATTGGGCAGAGGTGGCTGCGAGGAGGAGCAAGATGCTGAACATTCGGAGACAGCCACAGGGGCCCTCGAGCAGCACGTGTGGGGCGCCCCCCAGGAGGGAGCCCCTGCGGAGGCCGTTACTGTCCCCTGCGAGGTAGTGTCACAGGGCAGGCAGGACCTCTGCTAGTCTTTCATCCGTAGCACCAACACGCCTTACCTCGGCCAAAGCAGGACCTCTTCTACAGCTTAGGAAAAGGTAACAAGGCAGAGTCTAGGCCCTCGGAGAGCCACAGCCAGGGAAAAAGACTGCGAATGAGTGGACGGAAGACACCGTTGAGACCCCAAGAACAGGAGGCCCTTTCTGATTAGCCACAGGCCAACCTTTCCTCTCTTTTATTTTCAAGACAAGATCTCACTCTGTCGCATAAGCTGGAGTGCAGTGGTGCGATCACAGGTCACTGCAGTCTTGACCCTCCTAAGTTTCATTCCTCCTGCCTTCAGCCTCCCCGAGAAGCTGCGACTATCATGCTCAGCTAGTTTTTCTATTCTTTGTACACGAGTCTCACCACGCTGTTCAGGCTAGTCTTTGAACTCCCCGGGTACCAGCACTGCCACCCCAGAGTGCTGTGACTGGCGAAGCTTGAACGCCATGCCCGGCCAGTACAAATTATTCCTAAAATTGGGCCAGGCAGTACCATGCCTGTAATCCCAGCATCTCTGGGAAGCCACCGTGGGTTATGACGCTAAGAGATCGAGACCATCTGGTCAACATGGTGAAACCCCATGTCTACTAAAATGCAAAAATCAGCTGGGTGTGGTGGTGGGCTTCAGTAGTACCAGCTACTTGGGAGGCTGAGGCAGGAGAATCAGCCTTTGAACCTGGGAGGTGGAGGTTACAGGAGCCAAGATCGCACCACTGCACTCCAGCCTGGGTGAAAGAGCAAGACTCTGTCTCAAAAAAAAATTTTTTTTTAATTAAAGATATAGGCTGGGTGCAGTGGCTCACGCCTGTAATTCCAACACTTTGGGAGGCCGAGGCAGGTGGATCACCTGAGGGCAGGAGTTCGAGAGCAGCCTGGGAAACATGGTGAAACCCCGTCTCTACTAAAAGCACAAAAATTAGCTTGGCATGATGGCACACGCCTGTAGTCCCAGCTACACAGGAGCCTAAGGCAGGAGAATCCCTTGAACCTGTGAGGTAGAGGTCGCAAGAAACTGAGATCACCCCACTGCACTCCAGCCTGGATGACAGAGCGAGACTCTGTCTCAAAAAAATAAATAAAGTTATGAAAAAGGCCAGCCGGGCACAGTGGCTCACGCCTATAATCCTAGCACTTTGGGAGGCCGAGGTGGGTGGATCACCTGAGGTCAGGAGTTCAAGACCAGCCTGACCAACATGGTGAAACCTTGTCTCTACTAAAAAATACAAAAATTAGCCAGGTGTGCTGGCAGGCACCTGTAATCCCAGGTACTCGGGAGGCTGTGGCAGGAGAATTGCTTGAACCTGGAAGGTGGGGGTTGCAGTGAGCTGAGATTGCCCCATTGCACTCCAGCCTAGGCAACAAAGCAAGACTCCATCTCAAAAGAAAAAAAAGGCCTACAGAGTACCTGACAAAACTGACCTGGAATGGTGAACTCTCAGACCTATCTTAGTACACCTCTTCAGCTTTAAGAATTAAAGGCCGGATGTAGTCGCTCAAGCCTGTAACCCCAACACTGAGGACTGAGTTGAGGCAGGAGGACTGCTTGTGTCCAGGTGGTCCAGGTTGCAGTGAGCTCTGACTCCACCACTGTACTCCAACCTGGGTGACAGGACACAAGACCCTCTCTTAAAAACAAAACAAAACAAAACTAAAAACCCACCATAGTCAAAAGGTGAAAACAACCCAAATGTCCATCAGAGGATGAACAGACACAATGTGGTCCATCATTACATTCTTAAAAAGGAAGAGGGGGCCGGGCGCGGTGGCTCACGCCTATAATCCCAGCACTTTGGGAGACCGAGGCGGGCGG